>NC_056743.1:1522876040-1522931040 GCF_019279795.1 Protopterus annectens | reverse complement strand
TCAAACAGGAATAAAGATATAGCCTTTAATGAATAGATCTTTTGGCATTAGGGATTTAGCACTCTTCTCTTTGAACCAGTGCACATTGAATAAAAATCCTATTAGATAATCTTTTCCATTTTATGTTCATTGTGTGCCCTGTGGATTAGCCGTACTTTGTAAAACATCTGTGTAAAAACTGAAACACACCACCACAGCCTACTAAAAATTATGCTCTTCAGAATAAAATAAAAACTGTAATTCTCTTTCTTGCTTCTGCCGTACTTTGTAAAACAATGGTTTGTATGTACATTGTAATGACTGCCTTAACTGTTTGTAGCTCTATTTGCTTTGAGGTCCAAGCCGTACCTTAAAAAGGGACAGTTTGTTAATAAACACCAAGTAAATAAAATAAATCTAGATTAGGGCACAACCCCGGTGAGAATGGCATGCCTATATTTCTTGCTCATGGCATAAATGCTGGTATACAGCTGTCAGATGGGAATCTTGTACCCCCTTATCCCAACCCATCTGTGCATTGCATCTCTAAATTGTGGGCATCCTTGAGCCTACATTTTGTGGGCAACCCAGAACCTAGATTAACAGGCACTTTTATGTGTTCTGCAAATTTTTATTACCCTGAAAAAACTCTATTTTTACAATCCTCAAGCTTCCCAGTTTATTTTGCTGGAGAAGCTGGTAGAAGATTGAGTTATAAATGTGTGAATCTTTTATTAAAGTCTTCTCCATAAAAATATATGCTGGAAAGTGATGGTCCATTTCTGAAGAAGACCAGATAATCTGAATATTAAACAGTTTTATGTTGCTAATAAGAAGTTACTTAACAATAACCCACATCTGGGTGTGGGTAATGCTGGATTTATCCATGGTTGGAGTGGTTTGGTCTCAAGGGCGAAGCCCGATTGACCAAACAAACACAACCGTGGGTAAATCCAGCATTACCCACACCCAGACATGGATTGTTGCTATAATACAATGACATTATTTAAGAAAAAAATACTTAACTTTTCTTAAATAATGTCTTTGTATAACGGTGCTGTGCTGTCCTTCTGCGGCTGCACATATCCTTGTTCCTTTATCTGACGTACTGTGCATGCATGTGGGACTTGCATTCCCACACATACACAGTACATCGGTGCTCGGGAAAGTAAGCAACGAAGAAAAGAAGATCTCCGTTGCTCCGGTTTTTTTCTTGCCCATGGGATATAATCATGTAATGAAGAGCCTTTGTACTGATACAAGTCTATAAGCTAAAGCTCAGACATGCTGCTAGGCTTTTTTAGAACTATACACTGACAGTAGTGTAGAGGTGCAATGTTTAATTCCCTCAGCCTTCATTGCCTAACTTCGTGAGTCTGAGTAAGCCAGTTAACTAGACAGTGCTCCCGGGCTAACTGTGAAAAAAAAAAGGTCTAGAGAGATCACTGCTCTACACCGGAAAACGAATATAAATAAATAAATATATTTCCAGTCTATTACCCTGCCATAAAGCATAGCATTTTATTTAAAACACCATCAGCCTGATTCGTTTCCTTAATTTTCAGTCTTGTGAGGGGACACATATTCTTCAAATAAAGTCTGTCGTCCCTACAAAGTGAAAATAGAGCCCAACCAATGGGCAAGGTAATGTATGCAAAATGTTACTCTTTTAAGGTAAATATATTCTTAATTAGCAAAACAATACCACATTTACGAAACTGAATAAGGTTCAGACCAGCGATAACTCTAGTCTTCTCTGCTGCAGCATGCGTATTCCAAGTGGGTACTGCGCTTTTAAGAAATGCAGGGTCTGCAGTACCCAGGAAAAAGAAAATCAAGCCCCACTCAAAGCGGGATAGACAGTTGTAATTTCTGTAGAACTAAGCATTAATGTTTAGGAGATTAAATCATCAAGGAATAATTTGTTCTTTACGGCTGTCTAGGTAACAAGTAGAGCAAGTATTTTAGCTAAATATCCTGACTGGTACATTAATTGCTTTCTGAAGCAAAACTCATGATCTTGTGTCCCTGAAGAAGTTTAGGGGTAGGAGAGAGACAGAATGGAGGAAATACAAGGGAAATCAGGTACGTGTCTTTAAGTTTAAATAAAGTACCTGATTTTCCTTGTATTTTCTCCATACTGTCTGTCTCAGACTACAGAATGTATTTTTATATTTGTTTAAAAAAAAATAAAACTTACAGACTACACCAACGGAAAAAAGTCCAGGAAACTGGACCTTTTTCCGTTAGTATATTCTCGGATTTACAACGGGCATGCTGGTTGAGCTGGCCAATCAGCGTGCTCATTTTAGAATATTAATGGCCAGTCATTGTATAATAAAAGATGACTCAGTTGGATAATTGGCTTAGTTTCTGGTGTCTTCCCAGGCAGATTCAACATTTGCCAGCATGGGAAGACATGGTTAACAAACCACGATGCTTTTGTAAAGGATGGCCTGCACCTGTCTCCCCTAGGCTTCTGAATATTGGCCAAAACTTTATCCATCCCCTTATAACCTTTTTTAGGCAATGCCAAATTGACAAACTACAAACTTAGCAAATGAAACCCAAAGAAACCTAAAAGTGTTACTGCTTAATGCTAGGAGCCTAAACAAGAAACTACACACCCCACAAGCTCTCCTCACTCTGGAGAATATAGACATCTGTGCTATTACTGAGACATGGTTTAAATCCACATAAAGTACTCCAGCAGTAGAAAGCCTCAGAGCTTTCCACATATTTAGACCATCAGCTGCACAGACAGGGAAAAAGGTAGAGAAATCTCAATCTATATCAGCAACAAGCGTAACTCTACACTGGTTAAATAGAATAAAGGCCTGAAATGCATACATGTGCAAATCACCATAGACAAAGTCCTGTACCATATTCTAGCAAGCTATATGTCACCCTTGATGTCCCTAAAATCCCATAGCTCATACCTTGGCCTACTGGAGAGGCTCATCATTAAACCAAATACTATATTGATGGGAGACTTTAGCTATCCCTCTATAGACTGGGAAACATACACTGCCTCATAACTAGCTGGTACAATGATTCCTGGACTTTATTGACACAAATTCCTTTGGCCAGATAGTGTTCACACCCACCAGATGTTCAAACATACTGGACCTGGTACTCACCAGTATGCCAGAGTGCTACAGCCGCCTTGTGTCATGTCCTCACTGGTGAGGTCGGACCACAAAACTGTCTCCTTTGAAATAAAAATCAGTTCAGTAACCCCAGTAAACCCCTGTAACAGTAAGAAACTAATCCAAAGCAAACTACATTCTATTAAGTGATAGTTTATCAAAATTCAATGCCACTACCAATCCCCGAGCTCACAGCAATCTGTGAGGAATTGTTCACAGAGACTATGTACAGCCACATATAGCGGCTACTGTACCTGCTACAAGTAAGCCCAAAAAATGTTTAAAAAAAACACACTGATGGAATTCTAACCTCAATGTGGTATTTAACAAAAGAAAAAAGTCATGACTAAAATCAGGAAGAGCAACTCCCATAATGATAACAGCTCTCTAATTAAACTAAACAGGAAACAAAGAGGACTAATTAGGTCTAACAAGACCAATTATGAGGTCAAGATAGCCTCACAGGCTAAAGACAACATCAAGGCCTACTACAGCTATGTCTGAAACCTCAACGGTAGCACAGAGCAGTGTGCCGAAATGGTGGTTAGTGGTGCCACCTTTGTTAAGTAGAGTGCCATAGCAAATTTACTGGATGACAGTTCAGCTCAAATTTCACCCCCCCCCAACTCCCCCTACCTTCCTCTATGAAATACCTACTAGCCTAACCCCCCCCCCCATTATTAACAGGGAGTAAGTAGCGCTCAGTAAGGAAAAATACTACAGCCTCAATGTGCCCTGACAAAATCCCAGGATACCTCCTAAATAGCTTAAAAGATGACCTATCAGGACCACTTGAGTAACTTTTCAACTATAGTCTCAGAACAGGCTTTGTACCATGAAAATGGAAGACTACAACAGTTATCCCACTTTACAAAGGTGAAGCATCAACCAACCCCAGAAACTGCAGACCTATTAGTCTGACTAGTCAAAGATGCAAAGCCTTGGAATGAATTATCATGGAAATGATCAGCAAAGATATAGGGAACCTTCAGACACTGGACCCAACCCAGTTTGGCTTTGTCAAGGGAAGGTCACACCTACTAAACCTGGTGGACTTCTTTGAGAAGGTCACCAAGACAATGGATGAGAGGAAAATGGTGCAAACTGCTTACATGGACCTGGCTAAGGCATTTGATACAATACCTCATTTTGGTACAGTTGGCAAACAGTTAATACGATACCCCGACAGTTAATACGATACCCCGACCCCATGTAAAATGGGAAAAAGGGGATGATGATGATGATGATGGCAAACTCACCGAACTTGGTATAAACCCCTGGGTCCCCTTGAGATTGTCAAATAGCCAGAACATCGAACCACGGCTCACCGAGACAAAAACATAATTTTTAAGAACATCAAACCATTTGCATGGAGATCGCCATAGGCAAAAATTTCCATTCACTTCAATGTAAGTGTAATTTCGGAGTTGGTATATTTAAGTAACAGGGGGTATGGGGGGGTGCGGGGGGGCATAGATGTACTGCTGCAGCAAGAAAACATTTTTTTTTTAATTTAAGTTTCGATGTTCCGAGGTTTCATGCATTTAATCTCGGCCATTTGTGGTTCGATGTTCCTGCAGCTCGATCTGAAGTAGACCCAAACCCCTACATAACTCACTGGGTTGCCAGCTGGCTTACAGACAGGACCCAGAAAGTCAGGTCTAGTGAGACCATCTCCACTATGAGACCAGTCACGAGTGGGGTATCTCACGGCTCTATGCTGGGACCACTTCTATTTGGCATCTACTTCTCAGAGGTAAAGGCTAATGTCAAGAGCCTCTGGCTGACTGACCAAGTTTACAGAAGACTGCAAATTGGAAGCTATCATAGATTCTCCCATGACACAAACATCTTACAGGAGGGTCTAAGGCAGACAAATGACTGCTGCCAAAGTCATGGATTAAAACTCAATGCCAAGAAATGCATTATGGTGCCTTTTGGGAAAACTTCCACCCAAACTAATTACTCCATCAATAAAACATCCTAAGTGTTGATCTGGCAGACAGGGATCTGCGAGTATATGTAAACAGCAGTCTGGCCTTTCACCAACATGTGGTCAGGGTAGTACGAAAATCATACTATGTTACCCAACTTATAAGTAAGGACATGGCATCCAGGTCCAAGGAAGTCATAGTGCCACTTTATTCGGTCATTATCAGACCCATCATTGAGTACAATGCCCACTTTGGGATGTACCTGATCAGACATATGCAACAGTTGGAATGCCCACAAAGGCTCCTTACTAGAAGAATCCAGGGTATAAACACATAGTTCTATGCAGATCATCTTAAAGCCCTGTATCCAAACTGTGTCACCTATAGGTTAATGAGAGGTAATCTATTCCTGGCATTCAAGCCATTCTTGGATCCAGCTCGGGTGGACCTTTTGCACATCCATAAAACAAACAGCATCAGATCTAGTAGATCTAAGGATTTAAATTTTGTTTGTGACATAAATAAAACATATTGGCAAGACAGATATGTGTCTCAGAGGATCCCCATGCTCTGGAACTGTCTCCCCATTCATGTGAAGCAGACTCCATCCCTAACCCTATTTAAGTGTAACCTTGACCGATGGATGGGAAATCTGAAATTCACCTCAGGTCTGGCCCTCATGTCACTGATAGACAGAAGGAAACAGTAATGCCCAAACTAACATACCCCTTCATATAACCTCTAGTTGGTTTCAACAGCTATGCTTATAAAGGCCCTGGTGGTCATTAGCCTAGTTTATACCTATGAACCTATGAATGAACCTTCGCTGTGAATGGAATTTAACATACTGTGTGAACAGTAAGAGTCCAGGACCCTAGCCTTCAAGAACTCCTACTCTTGTCTACTTCTATAAAACTTGCATTGTGAATTTTGACTGTAATTGTTCTGCTTAGATATTTCATTGCCTTGTGACAGACTGTCATGAGGATGTCAAAACTTCATATAACTAAGACTTGTTTGTAAGTAGTGATTTAAAGTGCCAAAGTGTCAAAGACCCTGTTTATGTCAGTAAAAAACACTGTACCTATTAGTTTGCCTTTTTCAGGTGATAAGGTAAGGATGTATTATGGATATCAGTGGCATGACTGTGAAGGGAGAGAAACGTTTTAGAAATTCTTAGCATGAAGGTTATTTGCATGCACAGATCTGTATCAGAGAAAGCCAAGTGTAAGTTTCTAAAAGACTTGCTGGACAGTCTAGTAAGACAAAATATATCACACATTATGCCTGGATTCACCAGCTAAGTATATTCTGTGCCACTTGAGGGTCATGGTGCTGAGAAACTTCATTTGGTTGCAGGACTTGGCTAGTATAGAGATGGATAGTAGATATGCATCATTTACACATAATCTGCATATGTTAGGTAGTCCAATCTCACCTTCATTTTTACATATGGGTTCAGAGCCGATTCTCGGCTCCGACTTGGCCGATTTTCAAGCTGGAAGTCTTCTGGTTGGCTCGTGACTAAGCAGGTATCCCATGGTGCACCAGTACAATCCCCAGATCTCATTTGCCACGTCGACGAGTTCGGATATGCTTCTCTTGGCTCTGGCTAAGTCTTTTCAAATTCTTTACATTTATATCGGATTTTGCATTTTAGTGTTATTATCTTATAGGCAGTTGCCTTGTTGGTCCTTGTGGACTAATTTTAGTGAACTAGTTTATTAGTTTTTTAGTAGTTTTAGTAGTTTATTGGTATCCTGTGTGCCAGTAAGTTAGGTGCCTTTGCGTTTTTTTGACTAAGTAGAAGTGTTAGTTGTGGCGGGTTTTTTTGTTTCCGCTACTAATCAACAGGGGCTCCTGTTGTTGTATCTGTATTATTCATCCCTTTAACTGTTAGCCTTTATTCTATAACATTGTTGTTTTTGGCGGGGATCCACTTGTGATATTCTAGTATTGCTGTTGCTAGTTTTTCTGCCTATTATTAGGTTTACAGAGAATTGTATTTTTTTGGTATCTACAGTTCTTACTTGTGTGATTGAACTCTGTGCGTGTGCATTTTAATAACTTGGTCTGTTTGAGTTAGAAGACCTAGTTTTCTTTTCTGTTACACCGGGCTAGGCCCGTTTAACTTAGAGGACCTAGTCCTCATGTAACCTTTCTGAAGGGCTAGGCCCGTTTTAGTTAGAGGACCTAGTCCTCATATCTCTCTCTCTCTCTCTCTCTCTCTCTCTCTGTGTGTGTGTGTGTGTGTGTGTGTGTGTGTGTGTGTGTGTGTGTGTGTGTGTGTGTGTGTGTGTGTGTCTGTACAATGTTTAAGGATAGCAAGGAGCATAAACCCTCTGGGTTCAAAAAATGCATGAAATGCTCCCAGAAAATATCATTAACGGATGGCCACAGTAGCTGTCTACTGCTTGGGAGCCATCCATTTGCAAGAATCATGCTTGTTCTGTCATGCTTTCTCTCCTAGAGTGTTGCAGGAGAGAAAGAACAAGCTGATACTCAAGGGTCTTCTGAAACCAACCTTTGAGGAAGCTTTATCTAGTTCGTCAGCTTCTTCCAAGTCTACAAAATCCAGATCTGAATCCAAACCGAAATCTTCTAAAAGGCATTCTCTGGCACCAGCTAGTGTCTTGGAGCCACCTTCCAAATTACCAAAATCTGCCTCCTCGACTCCTCAGTCTTCAGAGCCAAAGGAGAGCACCATGGTATCAGAGTCGGTCACAGGTGCTTCGGTGCCGACTTCTGAGCCGTTGGAAGCAGCAGTTGACTCTGCTGCTCGGAGCCGGTCTGTAGATGTCCTACCGGTTTCCTTACTTCTCAAGTCTCCAGTGCCCTCCAGGTCAAGATCCCCTACAATATCTTCCAGGTCTTTCAGGAGCTTTTCAGAAGAAGATGTGGAGAAGGTAGTGCTGAGACTCCTGAAGTCGTCTGCTCTGCCAAAATTGTTGCTGGCTCCAGAGCTACTCAATCCAGTTTTGCCCTCTTCTGTTATTCCTCCTCCAAGCCATATTGGCCTTTCAGAGCCAGAGTGCTTGGTGCCAGCAGAGGAATTCTCGGTTCTGGCTCCCTTTGTTGCTGCATTGGAGCCAAGTTCAGCTCCGACATGCTTGGCTCTATTCGTTGTGTCCAGGGACCAAAGCTCTCCTGTCGGCACCGACAGGGAGGGTTGGAATTGATCTTCTTTGGTTCCGTGCCTTCCTCTTGGTGTGTTGGCCAGGGTAAGCTCAGACCCTGCATCTTTCTCGGAGCTGATGGCTCTGGCTCTGACACCTACCCTTGTCTCTTTGGTGTGGGGGAGGTCTTCAGAGCCAGAGAGGTCAGTGTTTGAGGTGATTAGGAGCATGCTGTCTCACTCTACAGCTCCTGCCAGTGGGAAAGGCACTCTTCACCCCAGGGCACCTACTTCAGTCTCAGCACCTACTCTCTCCGGAGACAGCAGAGACCCACAGCCTCAGGAGCCACCGGCTGGTGGCTTCCACTCTTCCAAGGCCTCCCCAGAATGTCCCTTCGAGGAGCCCCCCCAGAAGAGGGTATGCAAGAGGAAGCATATTGACTCCCAGGATGAGTCTCTGACATCAGACACTGACCTCGAGGAGTCGGAAAGGTCCCCCAAGTAGTCCTCTGATGATGTCTCCTTTGTGGACATCCTTGAGATCCTGAAGCAGAGGTGTGGCTGGCCCACTGTCAACCCTTCTGATGAGAAGTCGGTGTACCTGAAGGCTTTCGAGTCTCAACCCTCTGTCTTTTGGGTGTCTCCACCTTTTGACGAACTAATGGATCTAGTTAGTCGAAAGGTGTGGGATACTCCCGATGCCGTGGAGCCAGTCCCCAGGAGACCACATAAGTTTCTGTCTGCCTCTCCTGGTAAAGAGTTCTTGTCTAAGGGTGTTCCCATAGATGACATGGTGGTGGCGATGGGCATGAAGAAGGAGTTGGCGAAGACTTCTTCCTCTGTTCATCCGCCAAACAAAGTGTCTCGACAGATGGACAGATTTGGGAAGTGTGTATTTAGTTCAGCGGCATTTACCCTTCATTCGTTGAACTATCTTACTCACTTCACGAGGTTACAGAGGGATCTCCTCAAGGAGTTTGGAGATTCCATACAGGGTATTTGTCCTGAGGGAGTCCCTGACAGGATTTTTGCTCAGTTGTCCACCCTAAACTCTGTGGTTAACTCCTCCATGCGGCTTATCTCCCATGCGGCCAATGGAGCGAGCGGAGCAGTGGGTTCAGGGGATGCCCTTAGGCACCACTCCTGGATGCGCCTTTGTAATTTTGCGGAGCTGTTCAAGGCCACCTTCACCAACGCCCCATTTGATGGTTCCTCATTGTTTGGTCCTAAGGTGAAAGAAACACTCACTCAGTGTGAGCAGGAAGGAAAGACTCTCTCTGCCGTGGGAGTCCATTTTACTGTTCCCTCTCGACCATACCCCAAAGGTCAGAGGGGAGGTAAAATGTGGTTCAAAAAGTCCCAGAGGGTCTTTCTGGACACACAGAGTAAATACTCCTTCAGCGGCAGAGGAGGAGGAAATGGTAGACATCGCCCTAGAGGCAGGGGCGGTCCGCAATACCAGCAAGGCATTGATTCCTTTTGAGGGTGGCCTTATCAGTGCTCCTGATGTGGGGCCCTACTGCATTTGTCTGGGGCCAGTCGGGGGTTGCATCTCTTTGTATCCAGAAGCCTGGCTAAATATCACCCAAGACATGTGGGTACAAAGAGTTGTTACCAGAGGTTATATCATACCCTTTTCCCATCCATTGTTTATTCCCAAGAAGATCCCAGATGTTCCACCCAATCACAGGGATCAGGCAACTGTGGAGATCAACAAGTTGCTCTTAAAAAGAGTCATCCAGCCCGTCCCAGCAGACCAGACAGGATCCGGAACTTATTCCAGGTTCTTTTTAGTTCCAAAATGAACCGGAGACTGGAGGCCAATTCTGGACTTCAACAGATTAAACAAATCCATGAAGAAGGACAAGTTTCAGATGGTCACACTGCAGTCGCTACTCCTGTTGTTAGGGAAAGACTATTGGATGTGCTGTATGGATCTCCAAGACACCTACTACCATATAAAAATGGACAAGGCGTCAAGGAGACATCTGCGCTTTCGGCTGGGAGCCAGTCATTATCAGTTTTGTGCTCTGCCCTTTGGTCTCACCACAGCCTCCAGGGTTTTCAACAAATGCATGGCAGTATGACAGCTCACCTGAGACGTCAGGGATTCCAGGTGTTTCCGTATTTGGATGACTGGCTCCTGACCGCCCCCACCAGGCATCTACTCATCCAAAACAGGGACTCCACTATTCAACTTTGTGCTCAATTAGGGATCTCCATCAACTGGGAAAAATCTACATTAGTGCCCTCGCAATCTGTGAATTTTGTAGGCGCAGAGGTAGACGCAGTGCATGTGACAGCTTGTTTTCCCGCTTAAAGAGCACAAAACCTCATCTCCCAAGTTCAGCGCCTTCTTCCGCTTCGGAAAGTTAAAGCAAAATGGGTCCTTCAGCTTCTCGGGACAATGACCTCAACCATTCTGTTAATACCTTTCACCAGGTTACACATGAGAATTCTCCAATGGCTTCTGTCTTCCCAGTGGTCCTTCCAATATCTTCCGCTGAGCCATCCTATCCTGTTGACGGAATCATGCAAAAAGGACTTTCTTTGGTGGATAGCTCCCAACCAGTTGTTCACGGGTGCCCCCTTTGTTCCTGCCCAACCCATTGCCACTGTGACCACAGATGCCTCCCAGGTCGGGTGGGTGGGCATTATCTTGGCAGGACGGTCCACGGCACATGGCAAGAACATGAGGCTCATCTGCATATCAATGTTCTGGAGATGAGGGTGGTGCTTCTGGTGTTGCAAGCACTTCAGAACCTTCTTCCTCTAAGGATGATTGCAATACAATCAGACAACATGTCGGTAGTATGGTATATCAACAAACAGGGTGTACCAGATCTTACCCACTCTGTTGAGAGGCCATGTGAGTTTGGGAATGGGCGATTTCTTCCCAGTGCTTTCTGGTTGCAACTCACATTCCAGGGGCAACCAAGTGATAGCCAACAAGCTCAGCCAGGTGATCTTACTGCCTCATGAGTGGTCTCTGAAACGGAAAATAGTGGAACAGATTTTCCGGAGATGGGGACAGCCTTGCTGCAACCTTTTTGCCAGTCCAGTCAATGCCAAATGCAGCAGCTATTTTCCCCTCATTCCCCCTCTGGGGGAGACACCCAGAGACACTCTGATTCACAATTGGCCTACAGGACTTCTGTATGCTTTTCCTCTATTCCCTCTTATTTCCAATGTGATTCAGAAAGCCAGTCAGCTGGGAAGCAAGTTGATCCTCATTGCTCCTTACTGGCCTCGTCAGGTCTGGTTCTTCTTCCTCAAGCCTCTTCTCCTGGACGATCTTTGGACTCTGGACCCAGTTCTAGATCTGTTGACTCACATGTCAGGTTCACTACATCCCTCTCTTCACACCCTCAAATTGACAGCGTGGCTGCTCCAGGTCCATCTCTAGTCAGGCTTCATGATGTTTCATCCTCAGTGTCACGGATTCTCTTATCCTCTCATAAACTTTCAACCAGGAGGCTGTATAGCAGCAAATGGAAAAGGTTCTCTATTTGGGCACAGAAAATGAATGTTGATCCTTACACTGCTTCTATTCCCATGATTTTGGAATTCCTCTCCGAGCTTTCTCAGCAGGGATTTGCCACGGCCACCATCAAAGTTCAGTTGGTGGCAATCTCTCATTTTCATTTAGGATCTCCAGATGCAAACCTAATGTCTCATAAGCTATGCAAGACTTTTTTGAAAGGGGCCAAGTTATTGAGACCACCGCTACAAGAACCTGTGGCTTCTTGGGACTTAAATTTTGTATTGTCCAAATTGACATCCCCTCCTTTTGAACCTTCTCATTCATCTTCCTTAAAATTTCTGTCTTGAAAGACCTTGTTTTTAGTAGCTATCACGTCAGCCAGACGTGTATCTGAGCTACAAGCCTTGTCTATTAAGCCACCTTAGTTAATCTTTCATAAGGACAGGGTGTCTCTATGTACCCATCCTTCATTTGTCCCCAAAGTTTGTTCTAAGGCCACCTTAAATCAGTCCATTGAGCTTCCAGTTTTCTTCCCCAGTCACTGTAATGCAGCCGAATATCGTTTTCATCAGCTAGTTGTTCATAGACAGCTATGTTTTTATTTGCAATGGACCAAAGAATTTCAGAAATGAGACCAGTTATTCATTTCTTTTTCTGACTCTAGATTGGGCTTACCAGTTTCTAAGGTGACACTGTCAAATTGGATTTCTAGTTGCATAGCCTTCATCTACAATTCGGAGGGCAGACCATTACCCCACAGGATCAAGGCTCATTCTACCAGGTTTCTGTCTACCTCTGCAGCCTTTCAGGCCAGGGTACCACTTGATCATATTTGTGCAGCAGCTACGTGGGCTACCCCTCACACTTTTATTACACATTATAAATTGGATTTGGCATCCAAGGGTAGAGCATCCTTTGGCTCTACGGTGCTCAGGAGTATTTTCCAATGAGCCACCCGAGAATAAGGCGCTAGGGACACTGTCCCGTATGTAAAAATGAAGGTGAGATTGGACTACCTAACATAAAGAAGTTATGTACTCACCATAACGTTCCATGTTGGTAGTCCATCTCACCCTTCATTTTTATCAACGCTCCCTCCTGCCCCCATCCTGGAAGATCTGGAGGTAATATTATAAATTTCTTGGTTGGTGACCCTTTAGTATTAGTTTGTTTGTTATGGGGTTTCTTTTTCTATTTCTAGCGAGCAGCAAACAAGATCTGGGGATTGTACGGGTGTACCATGAGATACCTGCTTAGTCACGAGCCAACCAGAAGTCTTCCAGCTTGAAAATCGGCCGAGTCGGAGCCGAGGATCGGCTCTGAACCCATATGTAAAAATGAAGGGAGAGATGGACTACCAACATGGAACGTTATGGTGAGTACATAACTTCTTTTTTTTCTCATGTCCCACCAGCTACCTACTGTGCCCATATTGTGCCCCAACGAGAAAAATAACTTGGCACCACCATTTTTTGACAGGTACATAGTACTGGTCTATACAATATAAGGATCCAGTGTTTGCCATCCCTGTTACCTATTCTTGCATGTCAGTGACCATTTTCATGTCATTATGCCACATACTCCATGATGAGCATAACTGTCATGCCCCACAGCAGGAACGACAGCCCATGGCAATGACAGTGCATAAACAAAGCAACTGTGCAGTGCTGTCAACTGCAGCTGTTATGACAGGGGACTTTTTCACTGTTCTAAGTTTATATGTACATAATATATGAAGACACATACATTCACATGTGCACACACACACACACACACACACACACACACACACACACACACACACACACACACACAATCACACACACATTCACATGTGCACACACACACACACACACACACACACACACACACACACACACTCACACACACACATTCACGCACACATATATCTGTGCGTTTCTCTACATATGTATATGTATAGGCAAGTGTGTGTGTGTGTGTGTGTGTGTGTGTGTGTGTGTGTGTGTGTGTGTGTGTGTGTTTGTGTGTATGTGACCTGTACGTGTTACAGTATTGTACTGGAGACTTTATTAAAGCCATTACACATGCAGTGTACTTCCATCTGCATGGTTGGTTGTGCTCCGTACAATGCAGTGTCACACCTCAGGTATGGGACACAATATACCAGTCTGTGAAATGTGATATTAATGTTACTTATTCTGCATTGTTTACTTGTATATGTTCTGCACACCTCCTGCAGCCTAGGTGCAAAGTAACATATCTATTTTACAGCCAGCTTACACTGTTGTCAAACCTGATGTTTAGCTTTGTCCCCTGCCTTTTCCTGTACACTGCTACTAAATACTGTGTACTATGTCTGTGAATCCCCCCCCACCTCACATGACATAGCGTCCAGCTACACCTTAAAAGTTGTCTTATCAAAGCTTCTACCTCCTGCAAATATTAAAATATTATTGTCACCTGCATATTATCACATAACAAGTCAATAGGATACTTTATTACTAAACTCTCACACTGTAATTAGGCATTACTGAGTTCTAGCTATTGTTATTGGTGGTGAATTATGTAGCATACATTCCAAAATTATAGCTGTTGTAGTACTTTGTCATGTGTATAACTGAAATTGTATTAAAGATGTGTACTCGACAATCTACACTAAGCCTACTTTCTCTCTTGTTGTTTTTGTGAAGTCAAATGTAACTGTATGTGAAGCAGATTTCTCCCTAGGTTTCTTCTGTAAAAGAGTTGTGCCCAATTACCCTTAATATGGTCATCAAAATGTAATACATTTACTGTTATGCATATTGTGCATTTTATGTTAGTATACTGAACAAGACAGGAGACAAGGGATCAATATTATTTCTTCAAACTGAACTTAATGAAAAAAATCAAAAAGGCATTGAACCTCCAGATAGTTTTACTGGGAAACTAAGTCATGTTCTTCGTGTTTCACTGTTGCAGTCATCACATTTGAGTTATCCCTGCCAGGGTAGCCCTCAGCCGGCCTGAATACCAGAGGCTTAGTATTTCTGCTTCGCTTGCTGTTGCTCCAGGACTGACGTCAGGTTGTCAGTAGTATAAAGTAAGGCAGTCGATGCCATTACATCAGTCTTTGTTGCCATGGAGCCCAAAGCAGAAGCAGTTTGCACGAGTGCCTGTCGGCCGCTACCTGAGTTTCTTCTACTGAATTGAAGTTGAAGTCTTCTAAAGCTAAGTACCCCACTGGGGATCCTTTTTTCTTTCACTAACCGATGTCAGAAAAAGTTAATAATTGTCTCGCCTGTGGAAAGCAAATACCACACCAAGACTTCCATTCTTACTGCATCACTTGTTTAGGCCCAGACCACGACGTCCACCGTTGTTGCTTCTGTGCTTTGTTCAGTGCCAGATCTATCCGTGGTTGGGCCCTTATTGTAGCCAGATAGTTTTGCTTACAGTCCTCGAATTCCGATATGGCTTCGATAAGCCATCCAACAACAGATCTTCTGAAAAAACGTAAATATAAAGACAGAGACAGACCGCACAGGTCCAAACCTTCCAACGACGCTTCCATTAAGCTAGTCATCAGTTCTCCGGTCCTCAGTGAGGTGCTTTTGCAGCCCCTGATGCCCACTTCTGTGGATTCACAGGCCGCTACCGAGACCATTTCAGAGTCCACTATGCTGCAAAACACTTCTTCGACTAAGGATCCTATGGTCGTCCCTACCTTGGATGGGTGCGGAGCCGCTGAGCAGACACCGGCTTCCGAGGAAGTCCTTCGCACTACCAATTCTCGAGACAAACCAATGTCTTCTTTCGTGACTACTGTTCTTTCAAAAACGACAAAGTTTCTTAGGCCCAGGGTACAAACCACACCCAGGAAACCGACAACCCACTCTCAAACACTTGCTTCCTTGCTTCAGTTTCAAATGCTTAAAATGCCGGAAGACCTTATCATGTACGTGTGTGTTTATATGTATGTATGTAAATATATATATATATATATATATATATATATATATATATATATATATATATATCCTATGATAGATTGGCACACTATCAAGGATTAGTTTCCTTCCTTCCTTGTACACAATGATTATCAGCATAGAGTCTGGCTGCCCCACGACCCTAAATTGGATGAATTTGTTAAATGGAAAAGGAATGACTGGATGAAAACTGAAAACTAGTAACAAAAATGGGATGGAAAAAGAAAAACGCCACCTAGTGTAGAAGTTGCAATTTGTCTATGTAGCTAAGCCAGAGTGGAAAAGAAAGGCGCATAATTTTTGGTCTCCTGGGACAGGAAATGCCAAAGTTGAAGCAACTAGTGGCAAAACCTTTATGATTGCTTACATTTACTGTGTTTAGCAAAAATATGGAGAAGAGATCATTGTTGCCGGGAGCAATGGGAATAGAAACAAGATGCAATAAAGTGAGTGGTGTAAATCATGAAAAACAGAGAACAAGTTTTTTTTAAGGATGCACAATGTGAAACAGCAATCTATAAATGAGAAATGAGTATGTTTTATTGGAAATTTCTTCTTCAGTGAGCCAAATTAGTGTTGTCAAAAGTTAACTTTAAGTAGCCATCAAATCATTATGCCGTTATCACAGTAACAGACTTGCATCTCAACACAATTATTTCCTTTGCAGATCCCTGTGTTCCTATTGGTTCTGGCAATTCAAGCTGCAGTGTTTCTACAGGTAATTTACAATTAACGGACATAAGATAATGCATTCTTTGTCTAGAATGATGTTTTGTACAATAAGAAGATGTTTTCACTACATACTTAGCTACCCGCATCAACTGTACTGGTGGACATAAATGAAAGTCATAGCAATGTGCAGTACTACTGTATCCTGATTTAATAAAGCCTGACAGCCAGATGTTGACAGGCTTTTGTTACAAAAGTTGCATACTGTGAAGCATTATAACATCTGTTTTCTTACAAGATCTATATTATACACTGAAATGAAATAGCAGGCGAAGAAACACAGCTATCCATAATGAACTAAGAAGTCTTGGTATGAAACCAAACATACATTTTCCCAGAAAAGTGAATTAGATCTTTGGGGTCCTTTTTCAGTTTCAGCTTAATTATGGAAAATAAATTAATGCAGAAGAGATACTATTAGGTTTTCCATAAACATACTTGCCTTGTATTGCTTGACACCTTTAGCTAAACAAATACAGACTCTTAAACAATACTGGTACCATTTCGACTTCAGACCCATCTTTTTAAGGGTTTACTATCATAATTGTGAACGTGTTTGTTGCGAGTACTAACATACTCGAAAAACACTGTTGAACATTATGACAGCGACAGATCTTTACAAGAGTTTGTACTGATCTAAGTTGGCTAATGCAAAGACCAAAGTACAGATTACTGATGTGACTCAATCGGACTGTGAGACAATGCATGCTTACTTGGGTGGTGTAGTGATGCTGACATTTTGAGGATCTTGTAACACAATGACAGATTTTGTTTTGGGCATCTGAAGTTTTTCTAATCGACTGCTGTTTCTGTAATGACTGACAGAATGAATTCAAGAGTGAAAATAAGAACCCCTTCTGTTATTGTTCGTCTAGCTACTTTTGTTAACAGGTGGCTATATTATACAGGTAGAAAATTGTGCATAGTTTTCAGTAACTGATTTATGGATATGTTGTTAAAAGATGGGGCCAGCTATAACCATGCACCAACATACCCTTTTGCCTGCACTGTTTCAGCGTGCACTCCTTTAGGACCTATTAAATCACAAATCATTTTCAATCTAAGACAGCATAGCTTTTTATGTTAACCTTCAGTCTTAGTTCCTGTTATCAACTGCATACCTGTACTAGGTTATAAACAATTCACTTATTTTATGTTCCTTATGGAGAACCATATGATCAGGATTGAGCAGGATGCTTATATAATTTCATTTACATTTATCAGTCAGAAAGAGCCCCAGTGCATTCCTCCTTTCATCTTCTGTAGGTGAATTGTGACAGGTTATATAGTATTCTAAAGTAGTTCACTTTCAGGTACCTTGTGAATCAGTTCAGATTTAGTGGGTTTAGGCCATGTAGCAACATGCTGCTCTGACTCACATGTCTTTGTCAGGTTCAGAAAATTGCTTCATCACTTCATCATTGTCCATGGTTCTTAGAATGATGTTGAATAACAGTTTGAGTGTGAGGGCAGTGTCCTTTTCTTAACCTGTACTGTTGACCTCTGAGTAGTCCATATGATGTGATGGCTTTTAAGCTATGCAGCCACTTTTTTCTACAAACTTTTGATGGCATTTCTCAAAACTATTTATCCTGGAGACTGGAAGTCTGGTGGAATGAAATTTTGTTGAGATTCCAGATATGGATTCAACAGTTTTTTTTTTCATTAAAAGAAATTACACCCTGGGTATATCTAGTGGTCTGTAGCCCAACTAAATGTGTGTCTGTGTCTGCAGTGCTCTTTGGTTTACCTACATTGTCTCTGTTTATGATTAGGGAAGGTATTTGGTGTTATTTCCACTCCTGGCTATGTTGTTAATGTCTTTACCGAAACATCATGAGTTTCTTAGTAGGGATATTTGACTTTCCTTTCAAGAAACTTGCCTTTGCCTTATTGGTTGATTTCTGTAATGGTTTCATAAGTAGCTGTATTTATTCTTGGTAGTCAGTTTGAGAAAGTATACTTTTTTCTCAAGATGGTTTTCTAAATTGCAAAGAATTACTTAATTTATTGTACAAACCATAGGGCCAGTATGACTTTTGCTTACTTTGTTTTAAGAAGGTAAAATTCAGTTTGCAATGACAACAGTATGTTTAACAAATCCTGTAAGGCCTTGTTACCATGTCTTTTCTTCAATGACATATGTGATGCCCAAAATTGGCTTAGTAATTAAGGAGCCTCAATCCTCACCACTGGCAACAGTGGGGAACATACACACTGGGAGGACGACAAGTAAACACACAGTAAAGTGCAATTTCCCTTACGAGCACAAAGATCACAGTCAGTCTGGGGCTGGTTTCTCCCTCTTTTTCCAGATCCCCAATAAGACTCCCCACTGGCAAAGCTATAGGGTCGAGATCTCAGATGAGTGGCCAAACCAATATCTCCAGTACTACTCTTTCTGTCCAATCAGTGCTTCTTGTCCCTGCCCAAGTAGCAGACACATAGTCTTTGAGATTTCATTTACACACACACACACACACACACACACACACACACACACACACACACACACACACACACACACACACACACACACACACACACACACACACACACACACACACACACACACACACACACACACCATCACTCACTCCTAGTAAAGGCTGCCACTTTCTGCCCAGACTATAAGGTAGTTCTGACTGCCACCAACCACTCTTTATCAGCTACTTTAAGGCCCTTAACAAAGGGTGTCCAATCCTACTGTGTAATGTTACGATTAATCCAAATGGTAGTTTGACCAAGAGCAAGGCTATTTAGGAGTGGCCTGTACAGTGTCACCAAACAGATATGCAAGATCTTAAATATCTCTAAACAGACCAGCCACAATTGAAAGGCTTAAATATATTTAATAATAAGTAATAAAAGAACAAGAAAATACTCAATAAGTACTCAATTACATCAGAGTTCAAAATCATAGTACATATTTAAAACAACATTGCAGGACAGCCTCAAATAAATAAAGAAAACATCTAAGCTATAATATTTTACTATACTTCTGGCTGAATCTAAAATATTTACTGTGACCTAAAAACTTATTTACAGCAAGGCAAGGTGAGAGGATGTTTCCCAGCTGATGCTGCCAGGTCAAAGACAAATACAAAAGCCCCTCCCTCTCTCTCTCTCTCTCTCTCTCACAGAGAGTTCTTAAATTAATATCAAATATTACTGCTGGGTTAGATTGGATGACACCACTTTTTGTCACCTGACTTTAGTTCCCAAGCTAAATCCCCATTGCCAGAAACTACACACATTTAACATCTCTCTGTGAAAATACATAGCCTTCAGATGTTTGCAACTGCTAGAAGATATAAAACAATAAAACGCTTAGAAAACAACACAGAGAATTCCCTAGTGTAGACATCCTATCTCCCGTTGACTGAAACTGAAAGATAACTTTTATAGCACAATCGTAAAACAATGTAATTTCAACTACTTTCATGAAGTTTTGCAAGTTAACCGTCTATGTTCTAGTTTCCACTGTTAAAAAAATATATATTCACACAATTACAATAGTTTATATACATTTCTGTTCTAAGCCAGCAGGGCATGTTGTGGTTACATTTTAGCTCAGTACGTAACTTACAGTTCTAACACAGCTGTAGCACAAGCATCTTACATGAAGCATGTTGGCATTCACAAATGACATATAACCACTTACAAAATTCCAGATAGCTGGGCTGTCAGTATCTCTTTCTGTCACTTTTCTATATAAATCATATTAATAGTCTCAAATGACATATACTTATTTACAGAATTCCAGAGGGCTGGGCTGGTAGTATCTCCTTCTGTTACATTTCCATAAAAATCATATTAATATTCACAAATGAAAAACAAAAGTTCAGCAAGTCATGAAAGAAGAGCTGGACTCAAAAAACTTAGCAATTTCATTCATTTTAATGACAAAACACGAACTTCATAAAAACAAAATGCTTCAATATAACACCATCCTTTTATATTAAAACACATGACAAAGTCAACCAATGAGGACACATAAACAATTAAACAATCCAACCTTATAAAATGAGTATATATATTAAGACTAAAAAGTCATTGCAAATGTAGTAAACTTGCATAATAAATATTGTAAAAGAATATATATATATATATATATATATATATATATATATATATATATATATATATATATATATATATATATATATACAATCATTAGTCAATCAATATAAAAAATTAAAAACACTTGATGTTTATAGTTTCATTCAGTCCTGGCAGATAATCTGCACTTAAAGATATCTGCCATTTGCTCTCCCTACATTCCAATAACGCTTTAAAGTCACCAACAAATATCCCTGAATCAACAGCATCTAATACAAAAAATGTAAACTTTTTAAAGTTGTTACAAACCATAGCATGACGTGCCAATGCATTTGTCTTGTCTTGTTTTTAATCACAAGAACATACTCATAAATCCTTTTACTTAAAGTTCTTATGGTTTTGCCTATATAAACACTTGTGCAGGAATTACACACTGCAATATAGACAACACACGTGGAATCACAATTGTAATGGCCTCTAGCCCATAAAATTTTCATAGAATGCTTGAGTTCAACAAAACCTGAATTGACAATGAATCCGCATTGCCTACAATGGCCACAAGCAAAGGTACTAAAGGATGCTTGTCCTCCTCTTTTGGACTCTACTGTT
Organism: Protopterus annectens; assembly: GCF_019279795.1. NCBI lineage: Eukaryota > Metazoa > Chordata > Ceratodontiformes > Protopteridae > Protopterus > Protopterus annectens. The sequence continues at coordinate 1,522,910,029 of NC_056743.1, read as the reverse complement.
TTCTGTAAGATAATTTTAATGTTCACCACTTTCTTGTAAGTGAACAGAGGCTTACTTCCTAAACCCTTGACTAAATCTGAATGCCCCAACAGTACCTTCCAGTTTTCTGTAATAATACTTCTGATGACACTCATACCATCAGAAATTGGTAAGGGAAAAGCCAGCTCATAACCAAGTGTATCATGACCTGACCTGGAATCAAAATTCCCTTTACCCATCAAAATGGAGCTAGATGTGTCTCCACATAACTCCATGACTTCAGAAACTATTTTCTTTAACCAAAACAAATCATAACCCCTCTGCATAAAAAACTGTACAAGCTTATCTACTTCTGATTTTAAAGGCAGATTCATCACTATTTAAATGACTCAGTCATATTAGTTGCCCCTTCACAACACCTCTTTTCATGTGTTGAGGGTGTAGACTGTCTCTATGTAGGGACTGACTGACAAATGTAGACTTTCTATAGATTTTACTAGAGAAAGCTGAATTGTCTTGATGAAATTCTAAATGTATGTCCAGGAAATCAATGGCTCTACCAAACCCACCAAGGGTGACTTTCAAGAAATTAGTAGTACTGTTTAAATCCTCCAAAAAAGTGGGAAAAACTCTCAAAATCCACCTGCCACAAAAAGAACAAGTCATCTATATAACGCCTGTAAAATAATACTTTGTTGGCCAAGGGATGAGTGGCAAGATATTTAATCTCCCGCATGACCATGACCAGGTTGGTAAAAGATAGTGCCACTGGTTGAATTTAAAACATTTAACCCTTGGTCCTGGTTGTGTACCTGCACTAGTGCCTTCCCTTGCTACTGGCAGACTCTGTTGGGGCAGTCTGGGCTGCCCACCATGGGTTCCATGGGTTCCATGAGCAGCACTGGGTGTCCCTTTCCTTTGCAGTGATGCCCTACTTGCTTAGGTATAGGTCTCCCTTCTTCCCCAACTCATCTGCAGTATTGCATTGTCTATCAGCTAACCAGATTCTCATGTCCTCAGGCAAAGTGCTAAGGACTTGTTCCCTCACCAAATGTCTGCCAGCCCTTCAGAAGTGGTGAATTGACAACCACTCACCCACCTATGAAAATAAGTGCTTAGTTCAGCAACAAATTCACACACACTTTCCTCTGCCTTGCATCTATGCTCACAAAACTTTTTCCTATAAGCTTCAGTTATTAACTTGAAGCATTCTAAAAGACAGTTCTTTACAATATTATAATTTAAGCAATTAGTATCAGATAATTTAGAAATAGCAGTTACAGCTTTACCATGGAGTAAGGGGGGTCAGAAACCATATCCAGAGCCCTTGGTCAACATTATACTGTTTACATACCCTCTCAAACATATGAATGAAACTATCAAAATTATTCCCTCTGTAAATTGTGGAAGAAATTTACTGACCTTTGTTGTTTCTCAGGTTTGGTTACGCCATTCCCCATTATCTACATGACTCTGGTGAAGAGTCAACATCTCCTTTTCAACTTGCCTCTGCCTCTCCTTCTCCTCCACCTCTAGACATTGCAAATTCTCATTTTCCTCCACCTCTAGATGTCTCAGTCTCTCTTTTGCTTCTATTTCCAAATACTTGGCCTCCAGCTCAAGTCTCTTTAACTCCAGATGGATTTGTAAGTCCTCTGTTGAAAGGTTGAGCTATCCATTTTCTGAGAGTTGTACATCTCTAAGGCCAACCTGATTGTCCTCCTGATTGCTGGTCTGAGATGCAGGTGTGCCCAAAGCTACAATAATTTCTGTCTTAGTCAGGTTGGCATGCGCCAGTCCTTTAACCTGACACATCTCAGCCAATTGTCTCCTTGTCAACTTGCCATACTCCTCTGCTGACATGCTTGCCTGTTCTCCCTGACCAACTAAGCTAACAAAAAAAATAAAACAATTGTGATGTGAAACTCTGAATATTCACTGCATGGCTGATTGAGAGTACAAACACCTTCAGTGACCACTGTACAGAGACTCAGGAATTCAATATCCAAACCACTACACGCCAATTAATATGTGATGTGGCTATCTCACCACTGTCAACCAATTAATATGTGATGTGGATATCCCACCACTGTCCACCAATTAATATGTGACACCCCTGCACTGGCCCAGTAATAAAGTTGTCTCAATCCTCACCACTGGCAAAAGCTACGGGCTATACACACTGGGAGGATGACAAGTACACAAACAGTAAAGTGCAATTTCCCTTAAGAGCACACAGAGATCACAGTCAGTCTGGGGCTGGTTTTTCCCTCTTTCTCCAGATTCCCAATAAGACTCCCCACTGGCACAGCTATAGGGTTAAGATCTCAGCTGAGGGGCCAAGCTTATATACAAACACATATACACACCTGGGGAAGGCTGGCACAGGTTTACTAGCTATGCCCCCTTCTGCCCAGACTAAAAGGTAGTTTCCACTGCCACCAACCCCTACTTATCAGCTACTATAAGGCCCTTACAAAGGGTGTCCAATCCTACTGTGCAATGTTACTATTATCCAAATGATAGTCTGACCAAGACTTGCAAGGCTATTTAGGATTGTCCTGTACAGTGTCACCAAATACATATGCAAGTACGCTAAGATCTTAAATATGTCTCACAAATATCAGCCACAAAGACAGGTTTAAATATATTTAATAATAAATAATAAAAGAACAAGACAACCTCAGTACAAACACAATTACTTCAGAGTTCAAAATTGCAGGAAATATTTTAAAGCAACATTGCAGGACAGTCTCAAATAAATACAGAAAACATCTAAACTAATATTTACTGTATTTCTATCTATATCTAAAAGAGATACTATCCCTAAATCTTACTTACAGCAAGGCAAGTGCAGATGGTGATGATGAGTGGATGTTTTTGCTAGGTCCAAGACAAAATACAAAATGCACAGTTTCTCTCTGAGAGAGTTCTTAAATTAATATCAAATATTACTGCTGGGTTAGCTTGGATGATATCACTTTTTGTCACCTGACTTAAGTTCCCAAGATAAACCCCCCATTGTAGCATTTGGCATCTCCTTGTGAAAAATATATAGCTTTCAGATGTTTGCAGTTGCTAGAAGACATAAAACAATAAAACACTTACAAAACAATGCAGAAGGCACCCTAGTTCTAGACATCCTGTCTCCTTGCTGCATTGAAACTAACTTTTATAACACAATCGTAAAACAATTTAATTTCAACTTACTTTTTTGAAGTTTTGCAAGTTAACTCTGTATGTTCCAGTTTCTTCTTTTAAAACATACATTTGCACAGGTATATAGTTTATATACAATTCTGTTCTTTTCCAGCAGGGTATACTGTGGACGCATCCTTGAAGTTCAGTACTGTACAAACCCTGTTCAACAGACAATTCTGTACCAGTGGTTTAATATACACATAACATATAGTTCTAATAGATTTGGTTGCATCATGGTGGTATTCGCAAATGACATATAACTATTTATAAAATTCCAGATAGCTGGGCTGGCAATATCTCCTTTTGTTAAATTTCTATATAAATCATATTAATATTTTCAAACGACATATAATTTAGAAAATTCCAGCTAGCTGGGCTGGCAGTATTTCCCCTTGAGTCATATTCTATATTAAAATAATCAAAACGCATTTAAAACAGAGACAAAACAATAAGGTTTATATAAGTAGTGATCAAACAAAGATATTTTTATGATTACAGCTTAACAAGAAATAAGGGTGTGTTGTGTACAGATATAAACAATATACTGTTAGGCATCACAGATAAAAACAGTCCTGAAAGGGATGCACAAAGAATACTTCTCAAAAGGGACAGAGTTTCAAACAGTAAATGTAGATTGGGACAGTTCAGTAAATACATAAAAAAATCCTAGTAATAAAAAGAATAAAAAACAGCCAAACTCATTAACAGAAACCGAAATGACTAAATAATGCAAAACATTGTACCATTTTAGACAGATACTCTACTCTGTACTCTTTTCAGCAGAATTCTTGTCAAGAAAACTAAACACAAGCTATGGTCAGAAGGCATAAAAATACACTGGCAACATAAACGTCAGGGAAAGTTGAAATGCAGTTGTTTTCATGGTTAACAACAAAAGCTTAGATTAAGAAACATAAATATGATAAAATGTTAAGGTAAATATTTCACAGAAACATACTTAAAAACTGGTGAAAAGAACAAATGATGAAAATTAGACTTATTAGAGATAAATCTGACTTCTAGACTATGCGGCTTACCTGTAAAAAGATTTTTTTCGGCAATGAAATGAGATGGGTTCGACTGAAATGTCAGTCTCCACAATTCTAAGCATATGAAACTGAAAAATAATGCCACATACACAGAAGGGCAAACAAAGTAAGGGTTTTTGCATGGGGCAAGCCCCCCTGCTCCCCCATAACCTGAAATGTATATATACCAACTTCACAGTTACACTAACTCTGAGAAGGAAAGAATCTCCCAAAAGAAGGACACCCTTGCCAGGACACACTTAGAAATCAAGCTGGCAATAATTTCCCATGATAAACAGTGAGTGAGATAACATTGTCCAGTGATTTTGTTTTTTCTGTGGGAAACACACTCAAAGAATTTCATGTCAATCACCTGTAGAGGAGCCAAGATAGCACAGCCAAAGAAAATGGGAGCATGAATTGCAGTGTAAACAGAAGAGAAATACCTGGAGTACTTACAATTTATCACATAGATTCATATACATACACACGATTTATTTGGAGTAATGCTGTACAAGTGTCTGGCCAACTACACAAAATAGGAGATTATTTATTTATTTAGTTGACATTTATTTACCAGGATGGTCCGACTGGCTCAGAAAGAACCCATTTTCAGTGGAGGCCCAGGGAGAAAAGCTTCAGTTACAGAGATGTACAACGTTTGTACAAATGACATAAAAATTGTACAGAAACGTGGTAATTACATAAGTTCCAAGAAGTAACTATGTTGCTATAAGGTAGCTAGTAACTAGTCATTTATATTACAATACATACAAGTAAATGATATAGATTGATGTAGAACAGATGGAGAGAGAGAGAGATTCAGTGTGGTCTGAACTAGAGAAGAGGTTAGCCTGGATCAAAGCAATGACACAGCCACCAGGAGTTAATCATGTGTTGTTTCAGTACAGATTTAAAGGCAAGTAGGTTAGACGTAGTTCTCACAGTGAGTGGATGAGAATTCCATGCTTTTGCAACATAGTGGGAGTAGAGGCTTTGTCCAGCTGACTTAGAAGGTTTGGAAATAGTGAGGAGCTCTTTATCTGTGAACTTAAGTGATCTATTTGGTTTGTAAAGTTTGATGATGTTGTTTAGAGCTGAGCAGGTTAGGGGTTTGTAGACTATGTTATGGAGGGTTATTAGCTGGGTATAAAGTAAGTAGCTGAGGAATTCTATTCAGTTTAGTTTTTTAGTCAAAGACATTGATGGGTTCTGGTTTTTGAGTTGGTGGCAAACTTGACCACTTTATTGTAGCACTGTTCCATTTTGGATCTGGAGGAGATCTGCAAATTATTAAGTATTGGTGCTCCATAGAGCCAGGAGGGTAAAAGGAAAGTTTTGGCAAGGGTGATATTGGAGAAGGAGGTTAGGGTGTGTTTGTTTCAATATAGTGTGCCAAGTTTCTGGTGAATTTGCTTTACTTTATGTTGTCTGTGGAGATCAATCCTTAGGTGATTGTCTATGATAATGCCAAGTAACTTGGTCTGGTGGACAGTTTCAATGGTGGTGTTATCAGCAGAGAGAATTTTGAAGTGGTTTAGATTAGTAGTACAGTTCTTTGGCTGAAAGAGAAGCAGCTTACTTTTTTTTGGGGGGGGGGTTGGGAATAGCTGGCAGTTAGTAAGCCAGGATTCAACAGCGGTGTAGATCAATGTCTGTATGTCTCTTTAAGAAGCTATCCAAGGGCTTGCACAAGTAAATAAATACTGAGCATGTGCAAGTCTGACTGTCATTTTGTTGTAAGTTGTTGAGATGCAAGCATGTATGTATGTAAGGTGTGTCTGTTAATCAGTTTGTTTATATTTACTGATGCTGCTATCCATCCTGATGTCTTTCTATGTAATAAAGCATCTTAAACAAACTATCCCGCCTGCTTCATCTTCAATTTACAAGGGGACGAGCGACAAGTGGAAAAAGTTTGTATTAGAGAGAAGTTGGGGTAATATGTGAGAGGTGCAGATTATTGTGGAATCATCCACATATTGTATGAGTGTTCCACCAGAGGATGCAGTGTGTAGGTCATTAGTAAAAATATTAAAAAGTAGGGGTCCTAAGATGGATCCTTCAGGGACTCCAATAGGGTTTGCTAGAAAGAGGAGATAACATTTGACCATTTTACAGCTTGTTTTCGATTATGTAAGTAGCTGTGGAACCAATTTAGTGTGTGTGGGGTAACTCCCAAGTTAGATAGCTTGTTCAAGAGTAAATAGTGAGACATGGTATCAAATGCTTTTGAGCGGTCGAGAAATAGATCCGATACATAGCAATCTGAGTCTCTAGCTCTGTTTATGTGATCAGTGAAGGCTAGGAGGGCTATAGTTGTTACTGTGGCAGGGACGGAAGCCATGTTGTGTGTTTGTGAGGAGGTTGTTATGCTGTAAATATTTCAAGAGTTGAATATGGATGCATTTTTTCATTATTTTAGAGATGGGAGAAAGTCTGGCTATGGGACGATAGTTTGTAAGTTCAGTGGAGTTAACTCCTTTGTGAATGGAGATGATACGTGACTTTTTCCAGATGTTAGGTACTTTGGATTCATATATGGATTGATTGACCAGGATGCTGACAGGGTATGCTATGGAGTCAGCTGCTAATTTTAGGTATGTAGGAGGGAGGGTGTCAGCGGAAGTAGAGCAGGGTTTGAGTTTGTGCAGTAATCTTTTTATGAGGCTTGTAGGGATTGGCTGAAGAAAGAAACTGTGATGGTTTTCAGGAGGGGACTCTGTGCAATGAGGGTAGGGAGGGTTTGGGTCAGGTGAAAAGGGAGTATTGGGTAGATAAAAGGAAAGAGAGGCAGGTATTACTTGTTTTAGAGATAAGATTGGTTATGGATTTTATGATGTGAATATTAAAATCTTCAGCAATTTGGCAGGCTGGAGCACTGAGTGAAATCTTGGATTCCTTCTTGGTTCCGGGATTGAATACAGTTGCAATTGGGACTGGTGTTGTGTTTCTGCTATAGATGACTATAGTATAGCTGTTTATCTTTGGTGACTTGTGTTCTTTTGTTTGGTTATGTAGCTGTTTAAAAGTAATCACATATTGTTCTTTATTGCTTTCTTTCCATAGAGCACAGGCTGTATCCCTTTTTTCCCATTAGGTTTTTAATTTCCTTACTTAACCAGAGCATGGGATTGTTTTTGATTCTTTTGGAGCAAACTGGAGCTAAGATATATAGTAGTTTTAGGAAACAGTTATTAAAGTAGTGTACTGTCTTGTCTAGTGGTAGTACCTTTAGTGGTGACAAGTTTATTCTGGGAAGTAGGTCATTAAACCTGTCTTTTGAGAAGTTAATGAGATTATGAACTGATTTTAATGTGTGGGTTTTTGGAGGGTGTGTGTTTACCTGAATGGTGAAAGCAGGTAAGTGGTCACTAAGGGAGTTAAGATATGTACCAGCATTGGTGAAGTTAGAAGAGTGTGATACCAGGATCCAGGCTAACGTAGACTTGTTGAGTTTAGTGTTTGTTGTACCTAGTAGGGCAGGAGATTAGTTGAGAAAACACATATAGGTTGATGCTGTCAGTGGATAGTTGAGATGTGATAGTTTTGTCAGTCTGTGCTCACGTCTCCTAATATGACAGTTTCATGTTGAAATGTTTGGGTGGTCCAGGAGAGTATGTCTTCAAGAATAGGAATGTTAAGACTTGGAGGAATGTAGAGAATGATTATGCAGATTATCATTGTATTTTTAATGTTTAAGAAGGATACCAGCAATTATCAGGTAAAAGAACAGAAGAGCAGAAAAGGAAGTAAAGAAAATGCTGGACCATGTTATTTGGCAAGGCCCTAAGGCACATTTTAGTAGAATATACAGAATGAGACAAATAAATTTTCACTTGACACGGACAATGTTGACTATCGAACTTTCAGTATGCGATGCTCTTATTTAAAATACACCCTCCACCACACAAGCAACACACATACACCTTCCTCCCCACACTACAACAAATCAACAAAACACACACACACACACACACACACACACACACACACACACACACACACACACACACACGCACACGCACGCACACGCACGCACACACACACACACACACACACACACACACACACACACACACACACACACACAAAAATACAAATCAACTCCCCCACACTCCCTCTACTTATAGATACAAACTCCGAGGTCGCACTAAAAAGAAAAAGACACTAAAATCACAGCTACACACTCCACGTTCCTGTTGCACAAACACACATTACATATGTACAAACCCACCACTTCCAACACTTACACACTCAGACTCTTACCTACCTACCCTAACCTACACCTAAAACTTCCCAACACACTTACATACACTCAGTTCCCTACCCAAAACTCATAAAAACAAAAAAAACACTTACCTGAATCTCTAGCTAAAACCACAAATTGGAAGTCATCCCCATATCCCATAGCACACCTCACTTTACAGACTATGGGCAGGATTCACGAAGGCTTGCACGGAGTGTAAGAGACGTGCAACACTCCATGCAAGCCTCGCGATCCAGGAACAGCCCTAAACTCCGTGTAAGAGACCAGCTAAAACGTCTCCTACACGGACTGGGCATGGACATGCTAAATACCTCACTTGCATCCAAAAGGTATGCAAATGAGGTATATTAGTGATCCACGAAGCAGAAACCAGTCCGTGTAGGAGACGTTTTAGCTGCAGAAATGTACTCAGTTGACAACTGAGTACATGTCTGCAAAATCCACAACGGAGCGATGTCAGCTCCAAAAAAAGGTTGCATATGATTCAGGCAGCATGCCGATGGCCAAATATGTGGCCATTGGCAAGATAACCCGATGCAAAAATATTAAAAATATGATTTTTTTTCGGCAATCGCCGATGTTTAAACCCAGCGCAGCCCCGCGCAAACGGGCTGCGCTGTATAAAAACATAAAAAAGAAGGTTATAAACCCACAAATGTGGGTTTTATGCAATACATGGAATGACAATGCAGGGACCAGCAGACCAAAACCAACATGGCCACCGTGTAGTGGTTGCTAAGGGGGGAAGCTGAGTCTAAGACATGTAACTAAGCATTAGTAGGCAATCTCATGTAAATGAGGGTTAGGATACTGAATCTCACAGTCACATACCAAATGAGCACGGTCTGAGTAGTGTAAGAGATACAAAAGGGGGAGGAATAGAGTAGGAGATAGGTGACATCACAGGGGGGAATGATAGAAAGAAATGCAGTTCATTGGAGGCCAGTGTAACATGACAGATGACAGGCACAGATCATGGAAAGAGGTGTGCCACTAGATAAGTCATGGAAAGACAAGAAATGGAAGGTGTACACTGTTACCTACACCAAAGTTTCTTGCTGTCCATGCATGCGCACGTGTGCATGCAATGAAGTGCGAGTAAGGCAGTGTGCACGCGTGTAAGGCAGTGTGAGCATGTGGGAGCGTGTTGGGAGAAGTTTAACACTGTTTGCGCAGGTGTGCGCGCGTGTAAGGCAGTCTGAGTATGTTGGAGGCTGTTGGCAGATGTGTAACGGTGTTTGCGCGGGTGTACGTGCGTTTAAACCTGAATAAGTAGATTCTTAACCGTGGAAGCACGTGTGCGCGTGTAAGCCACTGTGAGCGTGTTTCAGATAGTATGCAAGTTGCTCCCCCCTGAGGAAACAGAAAGGAAAAAGGAAGCAACAGAATTAATAGGAAGCTAGCAGGGATAACTGCTGAAGCTAGCAGGTGAAAATAATTAGAAGCAGGCAATTACACAGGCAGAATAGTAGCCCAGCCCAGCACTTAAAACTCTGCAAACAGTAGTGCAGGATGTTTTCATTAAGAGACACTGCAAGACAGGAGTAAGCTAATAGAAGTGAAAACTGAAAAAGCTGAACTCAGAGCAGAAATGCTAGGGGCTGCCATAGCTGTCATAATGAGACATAGGCGACTTGCTGAGGGTGGTGACAATGCAGATGGTGCCAGACAACCCACAGTGAGGAGACGGAGAAGAGTGTACAGGCCCAGGGTCACCTACCATGGGTTACATGAGCTGGAGATAGTAGAGCTATAGAGTGGACAGAGAGCTCCTGCAGCAAATTGTTGAGCTGTGCAGGCCACGCCTCACACACAGAACCAACAGAGGGGAACCCATCCCAGTGGAAACCAAGGTATGTGTTGGCCTAAGAATACTAGCAACAGGTACCTTCCAGAGACCAACTGGCGATATGATGGGGCTATCACAGGCATCAGCCTCCAGGGTACTACACCAGTTCCTGGATGCCATGTCAGCACATGTCGGTGATCATGTATATTTCCCCAATGCCCGTGAGGTATTGGCCAGCAATATGCGTCTCTTCCAGCAAATAGCGGAATACCCTGAGGTACTGGGTGCTATAGACTGCACGCACATACGCATCAAAGCACCAGCAGGTGAGCGGGGTAGGGCCTATATAAACCGCAAGGGCTTCCCCTCCATCAACTGCCAGGTCGTGTGTGATGCCCAGGGCATAATAATGAATGTGTGTGCTGGCTGCCCTGGGAGTTATCACGATTCCCACATCTGGCATCTGACGCAGCTGTACCAGACATTTGCCAGTGGGGACATCCCACACGGACACCTAGTGGGGGATGCAGGTTATGCACTGGAGCCGTGGCTGATGACACCCATCAGAAACGCACACACACCTGAACAGGAACACCATAATGAGGCACATGCACAAACACGTAATGTGATAGAGCGTGTGTTTGGGCTGCTCAAGTCATGGTTCCGGTGTCTGGACACATCTGGTGGAGCCTTGCAGTACACACCAACTACATATACCCAAATCATCATGGTATGTGCTATGCTACATAATATGATCTTGCGAAAACAGCTGCAGCGGGACCAGCATAGGGCCGGGCCAAACAGCCCCCCACCATTGCCAAGGCCATCACAGGCAGAGCGTGACTCGGAGGAGGAACAACCTGAGCCTGCCCCAGTAGGCAGAAGGAGGCGTGCCCAGTATGCCCTGGCCTTGGCAAAGAGGCAACGCATAGCACATACACTGGCACAGTAGGAACCCTGGGAATGATACCCCTCTCTGACTCACTCATATAGTAACAGGGATGCCTAACATGACACAACCTGCTCTCAAACATGTACAGGGAGTGTAGTATGTGCATCCGACAGAGGCAGCCCTGCAGCACCACCTGAGGCATGATTGCCATGTGCCAAGCAATGTAACATCATCTAGTATATGCAAACATGAAGACCCTGCCTAACATCTCACCCTCACCAAGCATGATGCCACACTATGTAGACAAGACGATCAAGTACAATAATCGGCTGAAGTAATGCAGTCAGTCAAAGGGGAGCCAATGTGTCACAGGCTGGGAAGATATGCGGAGTCTGACATGATGCACCACCTGCTAGTGGTGGCATGCACCTAGCATGCCATGCCCCATGGATACTGGCAAAGGCTGTCAGTACCCACAACATGCCCTGAATAGGTAAGTCGCAAAACACACACCCAACCTCATAGGTTCTACAAGGGATAGGAACCTAGATGTAACACTACCCCATGACAGATGTACAAACAGCAAGATGTGTGCAGTGTAAATGCACACAGTAAGGAGAATGTAGATACCAGTCCTGTAATAGAGAACTGGGCAAGGCTCACAGCAGCACCCTAGCACTACCAGGTCACATCTCATACGGTGCTGTACAGCCGCAAAACATGGAACAAGCTACAAAAGGTGGGTGACTAGCAAGAAATGGCAAGGATAACCACACCCCCATGTTGGTACCACAACAAGAAGCAGCATGGAATAGCCATGGTCAACTACCAATGGCTAAAACTGCCTCGCAGTAGATAGCCTGCTGCAGACCACTGTCCTAATACCAGGAACATCACCTGGCCTATGTCGGAATACATGAATATATCAAGCCCCCCAAATCACATTATATTGCTCGACGGAAAATACCCAGACAAACACCGGTAGCATCGTACTAGCACCAACACAGTAGGGGAAAGTTACCCAGATGCCATAAACCAAACTGCCCAGGAACAATGTACTACCCCCACAAGAGGGGTAAGCATACTGGATGTGATAATCAGCAACATGTGTACTGGATGGCAAGATGAGAAGTGTACCCCTCACTGGTAAGACAAGACCATAGAGTAAGCACACTGGAAATACACACCCGACCCCAGTCCCTGGCCAGAATACCACAGTGCAAAACATGTGTAAAGTATAGGTTGCAGCCCACAAAACCGATGTTGAATCCAGAAAAGGCCCTGTGCAAGTGCAGAACATGGGACACACCACAGAACATGTTATACAGGCATTCCATGAACACAGCCAGGAATGCTTGGAGTATGCAATCACAAATAACAACAACACACAATGCCATACACGCAGACATCTGGCATGCTGGGATCCAGCCATTGCCAAACCATGCAAGAGAATGAGGAAGATACCACATGATAGAGCAAACATAAAAAGGGAAGTAATCACTGACCAGTAGTACGGCAACAACATATGTCCACACATACAATCCACTAAGTCCAGCCACAACAAGTATAACCTATGAATCCAGAGGCAATGTGACGTCTGTCCCAAGTACACAGACAACCACAATACCCCCGAATAAATACAAACATATGTGATAGATGCATCCATGTATCCAAAGCAGAGGTTGAGCTCCAACAAGCCAGTACTGTCAACACTAGTCAGGAGGAGAAGGTAACCACATACACCACGAACCCAGTCCCACATAGACCTACCACAACTGTAAACCAAACACATAAACACAGGCAAATATGCCCGGAGGCCTCAATTACAAACACACCACACCAACAGACGCCTCCAAAGTAGATCACAAGCAACCACAACCTTCAAACATAGCACATGCAACGAATAGTACACAAAGCTGGTGTGCCAAACAGTCACAGGCCCGAAGGAGAAACAAATGCCTGATACAGTCGTAATAGGTGTCTGTATAGGCAGAAACACAGCTGTCCCACTCACCAGACTGAACAGGGGAAAGGGTAGAGTAAGCTGCTTGTAGGTAGCCACAAAATGCCATGTAACACAAGTATGCAGGTCACCCCAAAGCAAGCAGGAATATGATGCACTTAATGTCCATGCTGGGGTGAATTACCTGAGATGTACCTCCCTGGTCACCAACAAATGAGACATGTATGGTCCCTCCGAGTATGTACCCCAGGGCGGGATGACACTGGCTGTGTGCAGTATCCAACCCTTACCAAGAATGATGCCACAGTACAAACACAGAATGCTCATGTTTAACAGCTGGCACAGTTACAGCTGTCAGTCCAAGAGGGTGTAATGTGTGTCCGCTGGAGATGTCAAGCATGACAAGCCATGCTGCTGTTCCAGGGATGGCTTGCACCTGTTACCCTGGCGTCTGGATACTGGATAAGGCCTTTGCCGCCTCCATAGAGCCATATGTAGGCAAGGCCAAAAGACTACCCACCACCCTAGAAAACATAAGTGGTAGGAAACATAAGGGTAATGCTGCCCAATGCCAGATGTGTAAACTGCAATATGCATGCCCCTGAGGCACTTCCCATTATGGAGAACATTGATGTCTGTCCAGTGACAGAAGCCTGCTGCAGGCCTAGTGATACCACACCAGCACTACTAGTTTATACCACATACCATGTGTTATGGCCCCAACACCTGCACCAAGACATCAAAGGAGGGGGAGTATCCATATACAGCACAGACACCCATATAGCCAGGTAACTGACAATGCACAAAGCAGCGGACACCACCCATGTGCACATAACTGTAGTCAAAACTGCTGTACAGTCTGTAGCATGCGACAGACCACACTCTCACACACAAGAACCCCAGCCAGACATCCGAAGACACTGGACAGTATGGATGTCCCACCAAATACCAGACAAGGTACACAAAGTACCACATAGGTGTCAAACCATTATGTATGCAAGGAGTCATCAGGGACCTAGGGACACAGGTCGACATTAATCTGTCATGTGACAGCCACAATGCCAATGTGGCTATGAAGACTGTTGATACTGGACACCGTATCATGAAAGGATTCACACCAACATCAACAGGGGTCACTGTGCCGCTGTACTGTCCCCTTATCAGACCCACAATCTAGTACAATGACTCATATGGGATGTACCATACGTGACACCTGCAGCGGTTTGGAAGACCTCATAGTTACCCCACCAACAGGATAAAGGGTGCGGAATATATGTCATATGCTGCCTGGCTGTAGACACCCCAGCTGACTGCAGCCACACACTGCCTACACAGAGGCATTGTATGTCCGTTGTACCAGGCCATGTCCAACACAGGAGTAATGGACATGCTACACCACAGGAAATCAAAGCCATTGGAGCTGTGAGAGTCACAGATGTCAACCTCAACACATAATGAAATAAGATGTGCTGGAGGGACAGATACATAACCCATAGGCCCCCACACCCAGAAACAGGATCCCAATCCATGGTAGGCAGAGCCCCTCACTGACACCCCTCAACAGGAATATTGCCAAGTGGATGGATGACTGTACATGTATACTGGGGGTCCCCACTGTGTCACGACCAGACAGAGGCACAGTGAAGAACCTCATAAATGGCCATAATTAAACATAGCAAGGGGTGGCGAAAGACACACACACTCTAGCTTGGCTTACCAATGGCCTAGGGTGTCTAGCCTACTATGAACCCATGAACCTATGAAGATACAACACGTACAGGACACTAAGGATAATCACAAGGCTTACCCAACTGATGGTAGGAACCATGTTGGGCATCCACAGATATGCTCCGAATCACACAGATATTACAAACAACATACCAAACACACACACATATTGCTAATATACAACCTGTCAGGTGCAGTGCAAACACCCCCCCCCGAGTGCAAAATACCTATCCCAGCAGATGGTCCCCTGACATTGCAGATGCTGAGGTAACAGCCATCATCTGCAAAGCAGAACACACAGCAGCAAAGGTATGTGATGGTGTCCTGTGCTGAGGCCAACATGGACCCCAAGAGTAATGGAATGCAAAATCACACTACTGGCCAATGTCAGCCTTACCACAGGGTATGTACCCAAAGAGCAGTGTGCAACAACAGTGGTCCATCACAACAAAGGGGTTGCCTGAATGGATACTCCAAACTAACACCCCAGGATCCTGACAAGCTTGTTCTGTACAGCTATGGAAAGGATCAGTATGTACCGCAGACAGAAGGCTAATGTGGACCTACTGATACCGGACCCGACACACTGTGGCTGTTGTAACTGCAGAACCGGCCCCTAAACATGTCTGACCCATTTGAAGCAGTCATTAAGGTCAGTGATGAGGGCTATGTGGTCCACACAGCGTAGCTGGACCGTGCACATGCTTCTAGACCATACCGTACGTGTTCAGTATGGATATGTTCACCAGCTTAAATATATACCCCTATGTCAGTAGAGGGGTTGCAAAGCAGACCAAGGACAGAACTGACATGGTCAGACATGCTGCATCCATGCCAGACTACAAAGCGGATATGAGTGGCATCCCACAAGGCCTGGTCTTGTCCCCCCCACCCCGTTCTGTATACATGTCCCATAGGTATAGGCCAACATGGAAGGACTGTGACTGAGCATGTATGCAGAGGAGTACAAACAGCCCACCGTATCCAACCCCCAGCTGACACAAGAAACCCACAAAAGGGCCACCCACAAACAAACAACTGTAGCCATAGCCAAGTCAGCAAGCTAATCACAGAAATGTGTATAGACAACCACTGTGGATATACAGTAAGTGCCCACAAAATACCACGCAGGTGTTAACCCATGAGGCACCTAACATGTAATGTGAGACCTGGGTACAAAGGGTGATAAATAACCTGCACTGGACAAATATGTGTCTGTAGTGTTCGCAGAAACATGTACCATATACCCACCCAAACATGAAGGCTGGCAGATGTAGATAAGGGAAAACCACTCTGGCTCTGCAGCCATCCTCCATCAGCATCACAACTGACTACAATAGCCCTTGTGGGATATACCGCAGCAGACACCTCCAATGACTGTAAAGTCCACAGCAGTACCCCACCAGGGGTAGCAAAGTGCCTGAACAGATGCCATGTGTTGCCTGAGTAAACAAACTGCAGCCCCACACACGTCCATCCTTCCCGGCTACAGGAAAGCTGTGCCTGATGTATGATGCCATGTCCAACCTGGAATGAATGAACATGTTGCACCTTGTACAATCTGAATGGCAGTGAGCTATGCACATGAGAGACCTGAACCCCAGCACTGACATACATAGGACAAGCTGTACAGAATGATCCATAACGCAGAAGGCACCCCCACACTGCAGTAAACTCCTGATACAGGGCAGCCAGAGTGCCACATATCGACACCCCTCAAGAGGCATCCTGATGAGTGTATGGGAGATGGTAGGCTACCCTGGGTATCACTGTTATGTCAGAGGTAGACAGAGGCACAGTATACCAACCATGACATATGTAATGGCAAACCCCAGTTACAATTTGTGTCAAAGGACAAACACACCCTGTGACTACCATCAGCAATGGCCTACAGAACATCGCTAGTGTTTGCCAATGCCCACCCATGTTGTGGAATACACTAGCAATGTTGGACGAGCCTGGTGTAGGTAGTCCATATCTGAACATATTGCAACATGGTCATATGTGCACAACTGGCCCCTACACAGTCTGTCGTGCTCACTATGAAGATGTCAAGCAGTGATAGGACTAAAGCCCAGGATACTGTCCACTACAGTGAAATACCGAACCAGTACACTATACGGTACTACAGTGTTAGGTCATTATGAAAGTATGTTGAGAACTGTCTGCAAAGTATCCCATGCAATTCCTGCAGGCACAGTATAATCCCTGTTGTGGCAGACACGAAGCAGTTGGCCAGTTAGTACACAACATGACACCCAGCAGACAATCATAAACGTGTGATAATGATGAAGGTCACACACACCCAAATATGTGTTGGACTTCAGAGTACAACATATGGAAAGCTCACACTGGGCATGCTCGCACACTTTGATAAATCAGGCATATGTCAGACAACATGACATGGAAAGGCTGAACTGGGCATGCTCACACACTTAGGCCATATCTCTGTGTAGCAGTTGGCCACACATATCTGGTATTTATGCGTGTCAGTCCAGGAACCAACCACAACACAGCAATCAGCCCAGTGCACACAGTAAATGACCACAGAGACATAAGTGATATAGTGGATCGCCGTCATATGCAAACATCTGCCACAGATACACAAGTTGGTCATAGAAACAGGGAATGCTATGGCAATAAAGACCTGCAAACAGTAGAACAGCACTACAAATATTGTGCATCCGACAATTGAACATATGGGTGTAGAGGTCAATACTAGGCTTCTTGCCCCAGGGAATGGCAGCTCAGCCAGAGTGTGCTTGGCATCTGCATCCCCAGGATAGTAGGCTACCGTGCCACTGTACAGTATGTCACAGAAGGCGACATGTGAGGCTAGTGAGCTGTGCCTCTGTCAAGCAGGGGCACCGTGGAGGTCTCAGGGATTGAATGTGCTAAGCCACAGCCATGTTGTCGGTGTGTGCTGTGAGAGGGTTGCTGAGGATCTCTGACAGTAGGTGTCCGTCAATAACAGACTGAGGGTAGCCCTACCTGCATTCTCTGGACGATTCCACTGTCAACACTGTGTTGTAATGAGTATGTGTGAATGAAGTGCCATGCTGGAAACGTCCACAGATGTCCTCCCTCTGTGGGCTACAGCTCTGCAATGTAGTAGGTCGCTCTGTCTGTAGAACGGCGCATATATGGCTGGTGTACAGCTGACAGGTGTCTTGTTGTGGAGCAGTCATGGGTATATGTGGGATAGCATGACCAATGCAAACTGTACACATGCTCATAGGATGCAAGTGTCAAGGATTATGCTGAGGGGCCAGTATAGTCCTCCAGCATGGGTCCTCTGAAGTCATCCATCCCAGTCTACACAAGTGTAGAGTCTGCTTGTGCTAAACACAGTTTGTGTGCAGTGACAACCTTGCCTGGGGGTGGAGATGAGATATGGATGTCCAGGGAAAGGTGGACATGGGCAGGTATCAACAATGGTGGTCTACCTCTGGTGTGGAACAGTGAGTACCCACGTTGCAGATGGACAGGTGCAATATGTATTAACCCATGTGGCTGTGGTGTGTGGTTCTGCCATAGCACATGGACCCACAAATTGTAGTGGCGGTAGGGTAAAGTGGTAGAGGCCGGAGTAGTTCTCACACACAATATGCCTGTACCTGATGTTAACAACTGGAATGGTGTATGTGAATACCTGCATATCCTGGCACTGTTCCCAGGGAAGCTAAGTGTGTGTCCTGGATGTGGGTGTGGTGTGCTGGACTGGTTGTGTTGTGTGTTACAGGTCCTGTGGTCCCAAAGCATGGTATAGAACATAACCTGCCAGTGCGATGTGCACATCTGACCCTGATGTAGGTGGCTGCAAATGCATATACATGCTATCCCCCACCTGACAGGTAGTGCGACATCTACAAACCTCTGTGGAAATGAAGATGTCAGCACCCTAGAAATACTACAGGTGCAGAACAGATGCCCAGTAATTCGGATAGTGCGCTCTGCTAATGCATCGCCCTCAAGTGTCATAATATAGTTAGGTAGGGGTTCGAATCCTGCAAATGCTCAGTGCGTGTGTGGATGAATGGGGTTTGTGTGTGTGAGAGGGAAATGTTCCTTTTGGCAACTGGGAGACCACACTACAGGATGCACACGCCCCTTTCTAAACACAGATGATGTCAGCACCCTATAAGTACAGCAGGTGAAGGGAAGCCTCCCAATAATGCGAATAGCACGCTCTGCTAATGCATCCATCTCACGTGTCATAACATAGTTAGGTAGTGGTTTGAATCCTGCAAATGCCAAGTGTGTGTGTGTGTGTTTGGATGGGGGGGGGGTTATTGTGTGTGTGCAGATATGTATAAGGGAAATGTTCCTTTTGGCAACTGGGAGAACACACTACTGGATGCACACGCCCCTTTCTAAACACAGATGATGTCAGCACCCTATAAGTACGCAGGAGAAGGGAAGCCTCCCAGTAATGTGAATAGCGCGCTCTGCTAATGCATCCATCTCAAGTGTCATAACATAGTTAGGTAGTGGTTTGAATCCTACAAATGCCAAGTGTGTGTGTTTGGTTGGGGGGGGGGGTTATTGTGTGTGTGCAGATATGTATGAGGGAAATGTTCCTTTTGGCAACTGGGAGAACACACTACAGGATGCACATGCCCCTTTCTAAACACAGATGATGTCAGCACCCTATAAGTACAGCAGGAGAAGGGAAGCCTCCCAGTAATGCGAATAGCGCTCTGCTAATGCATCCGTCTCAAGTGTCATAACATAGTTAGGTAGTGGTTTGAATCCTGCAAATGCCAAGTGTGTGTGTTTGGATGGGGGGGGGGTATTGTGTGTGTGCAGATATGTATGAGGGAAATGTTCCTTTTGGCAACTGGGAGAACACACTACAGGATGCACACACCCCTTTCTAAACAGAGATGATGTCAGCACCCTATAAGTACAGCAGGAGAAGGGAAGCCTCCCAGTAATGCGAATAGTGTGGTCTGCTAATGCATTTCCCCTGCGTATCGTAATGTAATTAGGTAGGAGTTTGAAACCTGTAAATGACATGTGTGTGTGTGCATTTCCGTATGAAAAACATGTTAGTTTTGGCAATCAGGTGATCACACTACCTGATGCACATTACCCTTTCAAAGTACTGATGTTGTCAGCACCCTATAAGTATAGCCAGAGACGAAGAACTATCTAGTAAACCGAACAGTGCGCTTTGCTAATGCGTCCCTCTCACGTGTCATGACCTAGGTAGGGGAATGAATCCTGCAAATGGCAAGTGTGCATGTGTGTGGGGGTAGTAGGGTGTGTGTAAATGCAAGTGTGAGGGAACAGATCCTTTTGGCAAACACTACAATACACCAGATGCTGCATACTCCACCAGTAAACACAGGGGATGTCACCACACTATCAGCACAGCCAAACAGGGCTAGTTGGCTAGTAATGCCAATAGTGTGCTCTGCTACTGTGTCTATTACCATCGTCAGAGTACAGATAGGCATGTTTTGGTGACCCACAACTGTCACGTGTGGTTGTGTCACACAGTATGACCTTGTGCGGGTGTTTGTACATAACAATGCATGCCATTGCCTAACCCAGCAATGGCATTGCACACATGATGTATGTGTGTGACACATACACATAAATACCTGTGACCTGCAGTAGTTACCATGTCTGACACATGCTTTGTGTGGATAAATGGTATTAGCAATGTATACCAATATGACTGTGTCTTACTGTGCAGGGTCCGCACGTGGTATGTCCCTATACAGTGTGGGTGTCTATGGTGAAAGACCTGCAGCAGGGGATACACATCTGGTCTGGGCCATATAGTGTACATGTAGTCAATGTACAGGTGCTGCATGTTCCCACCTGTTGTGGTAGTGGTAACATGTCATTCCACTGCAATTCGGTGACCACATGCTGTGAACTCTTCAACTAGAGTGTTGTAGCTACAGTAATGCTCACACACAATGTTCGGCTGGATGCAGTATGGCCTTATAAACACAGTTCATGGGACTGTCATATTGCCGGTGTTGTTATGGAGGATAGGTGGTCTTCCTGTGTATGTGGGGGTTGTGTGTGCCATGCTATGAACCAGATGGCAGTCCGACACACTGCCAGCTGCACATGAGTAGGCCCTGATGGTTTGTGCTGTGCCAACAACCTGGAGGTGTGTGTATCTGTGTTAACTTGGGATACCACCCCCCTATCCATGTGCGTTACATGTGTAGGGGACGACAGGCATGGTATGGGGCATAACCTGTCAGTGATGGGTAACACCTGTGAGCCATGAATCATGCATCCGGTACTGCACAGACATTGCAGTTCACCGTGCTGAGGGCAGTGTCTGGTGCATGCATCCTCCGGTGTACACTGCTGTTGTTGTGTAGCAGCACTGTTAGTGTCCTAACCTGTGTGATAGCCATGGAGGTCGCTATGTAAACCATGTCCTGCAGCATAAGGCAGTATCAGTATGTGTGTACCAAGGAGCCTTGCCAGTATACATCGGGCCATGTGTGTCACATGCAAGATGACCCGTGAACATCAATGTGGCTTCCCTAGCATGTAAGCCAGTGGATACCCTATGAATGACAGTGGAGACTGAGCATAATGTAGACATACAACAGCCTTCCCACATATAGTGGTAGAATACCTGGGGAGGGTATGTTGGCAACCAACATCAGGCTCATACTGGCCTGTGCCACATGCTGAGAGATCCATTCTATGTTCCCTATCATGTAGTCCAGGGAGGTATGTCCCAGGCAGCCACACTGGCATGGTCAATGAGTGAGTCATATCTGTCCATGCCTCTGTCTGACCTGTATGCATGTGTGCTGTGGTGGACCATAGTGCCCCTGAGTCATATCACTGTGACCTTTACCAGATACAGCCTGTTGAGCGGGACCCCAGTGCAGCACACATGACAGGTACCTGACACGTCTGTAGCAGGTGTGTTGTGTAGACCTACAGGCTGTGGGTGTGTGGCACAGGGGATGTGCGTGCCATGTGTGGCATGTGCTCTGTTCCGATGGAACATATGCCTGTGTGCCAGCTGCGGAGGTGTGTGATGCCCAGGCAGGCTGCTAGTCTGAGTCCCCACGTATGCCCCAGTGTGTTCAGCATGCTGTCAGTGTGTGTCAATGTCTGACTGGTATTGTCGTCACTGTAATATCTTGTATTGATTTATTTATTTATCCTACATTTGTTGACTGGGATAGCCCAACTGGATGCATGTCCATTTCCAGGGGAGGCCCGTGGAGACAAGCTACGAGGGTAGCAGATACAGCATTACAGAATACTAGCATTACATAGTACAAACAGATTATTTACAGAGATTACATAAGTAAGCAAGTCAAACATGTTCCACAGGTTAATGTTAGACCTAAGCACAAGCCAGGATTAAATTGAAATTACACAGTACAGTGGTTCACAGAGGTTACACATTCGAGTTAGCCAGGCTTGATACATTGACATAGCCAGTTATGTGACAAATGTTGTTTGAGTCTACTGTTAAATGACCTAAGGTGGACATTAGGGTAATATCAGCTGGAAGTGAGTTCCAGGATCTACTTACAGGGTTTGCAAAGAGAGAATCACCAGCTGTGTTATTAAACTCGCTAGTTTGAAGTAGTACATTGTTAGAGGATCGAAGCAGTCTAGGATTGTTATAGGGGGTGATTATAATTTAAGTGCAGGAGTATTGTCTGGATTATAGAGGATTTTATAGGCCATAATCAGTTGGTTATACTGTATTAGGCTGGGTATTGCAAGCCAACCAAGCTGATTTAGATTGATGCAATGATGTGTCCTAAAAGGCGGGCCAGTGACAAACCTGACAATGTGGGTGTAGCAAATCGAGTGCTTGTTAAGGACAGTCTTGTTCATATGTGAGAGTAGAGGGGATGCATACAGAAGGGCTGAAACAGGGTGTGAGCGAGCTATGGCACCTTTAGCTGGAGGGGCTAGGAAGGCTTTAATTCTGTAAAGTGACCCTAGCTTTCTATTGATGGCTTTGCTAATCTGGTTAACATGTATGTCACATATGAGATTATTGTCTATGATGACACCTAATAGTTTCGGAGATGGGTCAGGGGAGATTATTGTGCCATCAGTTGATGTTATGGTAACGGTGAACGTGGTAGACCTACGTGTTGGTGGAATAACAGCAGTTTAGTTTGATTGGGATTTAGGATCAGATGATGTTCAGAAAGCCAGTTTGCTATTGTATTAAAGGTCGTCTGGGTAGCTGACCATAACTCTACTGGAGATGTGGCTGAGCAGATCAGAGTAGAGTATACAGCATATTGGATACAGCTGACTTTTGGGATGACAGTATAACGGTCGTTAATGACGATGGAGGACAGCAAGGGCCCTAGGATAGAGCCTTGTGGTACTCTAAGGGTGTTAGGTAGAAGGTTAGAGGGTTTGTTCTGTCAGAGGCCGGCCTGCTGTTGACCATGCAGGTAGGATTGACACCATTGGAAGGCTCCAGTATCTAGACAGTCTGTGCAGGGTGTGGAGTCCAAGTTGGTGATCAACCATATCGTATGCCTTTGAGTTATCCAAAAAGAGGGCTGTGGATATATAATTAATGTTGCAAGTATGGCTTATGGTGTTAGTAAAGGCTAGGAGGCCTGACGTAGTGCTGTGATGAGGACGTAAGCCATGCTGAGTGTCTGCCATAATGCGAGTTTGGATTAGGTGGTGCATGACTTGTCTATGACGAAAGTCTCCATAATCTCTGCAAGTGGAGAGTATAGCTATTGGCCTATAAGTGGAGACTTCAGTAGAGCTGCCTCCTGTGTGAAGTGGGATTACATATGACATTTTCCAGATGGTGGGAAAGTTAGATTCTAACATAGTACCTTTGATTACCTTTGAGACGGGGTAAGCAATAGCATCATCTGGTTTTGATAGGTACTCGGCAGGGAGTTGATCAGCAGACAGTGTAGTGGGTTTCACTGTTACAACCAAGGTACGGAGAAGTGAAGTGGTGACTGGTTGGCAGCTGGACGCAAGTAGTTTTCTAGGGGTGCTGCTTTCAGGACCAGGGGAGCTAGGAGGTAGATGGCTAGCTAGGGCCTGCAATGTCTCAGTAAAGGACTGGTCAAAGCTATCAGGCACATCTTCAGGGGTATTATCAATAGTAGCAGTAGGGATTGGGTTTGACGTTTGTCCTGGACATAGTATATATGACATGCCACCTGACAGGGTATGGCATTACTGGGTTCAGAGAGACCAGTCCATAGATTGGCTGTGTGGTGGCATCCCACACATGTGTTGTACATTCCTGGCCAAGGGTGATGGCTGACTGCATACATGTGGCAGCTGTGACAATGACACATGACTCACATAAACCACGACTGGACCATAGAGGCGATTCACAGGTTACCTTTGCACATGCCACCCTAGTAGTTTGATTGCCATGGTGAGTACCAACACATAGGGCCAATGGAGAACAACATACTGAAGGTGTGTATGTGTGGGTGGACTGCCTCTGTTTCATAGCACTGACATATATGACTGCACACGTGGGTAAATGCCAGGTAAGACGTGTGCAATGTGTCACAGGCAACGTACGTGCGTACAGGACAGACAGTGACGTTCTGTCATGTGTAAGGTTGACATACATATGGTACGCTATGCAGATGTCACTAGCAGTCTACAGAAGCACTGTAACTCTGCATTGAAGGTGTAAGCAGTGTTCCAGGGGACCCCAGGCGAACATGCATGCAAACAAAGCTACAGTACACAGGGCTGGAAGTACTGCATTATACAACAAAGAAGGGGTACCAATAACAGTAAGTAACAATGCAAATATGTAGGCACTATCAACATGTACCCAGGAATACGCAGCACAGATGCCCATGGTAGAACCGATATTATGTCATACTTATTTGTGATCTGGACAACATTGGTACTGCACACATATCTAGATGCGTGAACATACACATGGCATAGTCGTTGTGGGCATCTTGACACCATTACTGTACATGTCCACCATTGCATATCACTACTTGCGTTAGCTTTCCCCCTGTGCTACCCATGTATGCGGCTATCTGTTGACAACCTTACCACCGGCATGCAATTATGTGCAGCTGTTATACTTTGGTATGTACTATGGGTGCAGATAACAATTCAGGACATTCATACAGTTACTACAGCAGGCATGCTGGGGTACACACACAGTCATAGCAGCACACTGTACTGTTACCAACATGATACTACTAATACACGTCTATGTAGTCACCCTGTGCATCAGCAACATGTTTACCTGTTCCCGCAATGATGTTGGAGATTGCAGGAGGTGGCACAGTGTCATCATATGCACAGGGTGTGGATTAGGTATGCCTGAGTCAGCCACTGATACCACCAATTGACATGTGTGTGTATGTGTGTTGGTGAGGGGCAGCAGTACAGGGTGGGGCAGTGTTGGTGCAGTGTGTGCGTGTATGTGGTTGCCCTAAGTGTTAACATTTCGCATGTGTGTATGCACGCACACAGTTCCACCTCATGGCTGCCATATACAGGGGTTTGTGGACAGCCACAGACTGCACCTGGAAGGCCATACAGATCAGTGTCTGTGTGCATGGACATGGTACCTGTGCCTGGCAGGGGTGCTACGGACCGTATCCAGTACAAAGCCTGACTGGGTACTGTCATCAGAAGATGGGGTGTGTTGACTGGACACATGTCCCTGTTGGGACTGTCCAGAGCCACGTGCATGTGGTCTCCTGGGGCGTTCCGATGACAGCACAGACCCAGCATTGCTGGGGCTGCTGCTGGCACTATGGGGGCGTGCGCGAGCCTGTTGCCGTCCGCGCCGACTGCCAGCTGCTGCCGCTGCCGGCATACGGCCACGTCGATGCCGCAGACGCCCACCATTGCCCTGGCTCATGGACATCTGGTTGTGGAACTGCTGTAATATGTCCCCACAACATCTGTCTATGACATCGGTGAAGTTATGGATAGCATCCGCAATGTCACGCATACTGTCTGTCATGGCTGTGCGACATGCTCTGAGCTCCCTCAGACCCTGTCTGGTGTACCTTTCCATACGTGACTGAGCCTGCATGACAGTCCGAAACATAGCTGAGGTTGACAGACCTCTTTGGGCACATCGGCCAGAGGCAGTACGCCCACGGATGCTCCCACGAGAACCCATAGGCAACTGTCTGTGTGGTACCATCGGAGGACCCTGCCCATGGCTGCTGTGTGGGGACGCATGTGCCACAGGTACCACATTACCCTGGTCTATGCCCGCTGTATCCTGTCCATCACCTAGGGACAATGGTGACAAAGGATGTATAGGCAGGATGACTGTGCGCAATGATGGGGTTGACAGCTGTGTACTGTCAATTGGCTGACCAATGGCAGACCCTGACACACCTTCCTGTACCATTACACATATATCATCATAACCAGTAGCCATGGCACAGGATTCAGGTTCCCTGCTGCAGGTCACCAGAGCAGCCCCAGAACCTGTGGGATGAAGACAGGAAACACAGTTTACAGTCTCCAGACATTGTTACCAGTGATGCACTTATACACACATGCACACATGGACACATGCACACAGGCACACATGCATACATGCACACGTGGACAAATGCACACGTGGACACATGCACACATGCACACGTGGACACATGCACACATGGACACATGCACACGTGTTCACATGCACACATGCACACATGGTCACGTGTACACATGCACACATGCACACATGCACACATGCACACATGCACACATGGACACAGGCACACATGCACACATGCACACGTGGACACAGACACACATGCACACATGCACACGTGGACACAGGCACACATGCACACATGCACACGTGGACACAGGCACACCTGCACACATGCACACGTGGACACAGGCACACCTGCACACATGCACACATGGGCACAGACACCTGCACACATGCACACATGCACACCCTGCAGTATACACACAGAGCACTACTGAGTTACACTACTGTTACTAGCATTATCAGGACTATTATAGATTATGTTAAACACACTCACCAGCATGGATGGCCTGTCTCTCTGTAACCCTGGAGGGACCTGCAGAAATGATGAGATTAATGTCAGTGGGCACATCTGTCCCATTGATATTGCATATGATACAGTGTACAGAACAGTCAGGTGTACATATGGCATATTACCTGCACGCTCCATGTCGTGCTGCTGTGTGGAACCAGCCTCCATCATAATGCAGGTGTACTGCTGTTGGTGTTCCGGGGCTGGAGCCACAACACTTAGGAGTAGCCCCTCCAGTCTGGTGAGGGGGGGATGTGTGGCCACCCACCTCCTGTGGCGACCTGTTGCCTGTGGATATCTGATGCACGCTGCGGACACTTTCGATTAAATCACTGCAGTGATGTCATACCTGCTCATATGTCCTGTTATGCGTGCCAATATCATTTACCCTACGGACAAGGTCTTGCCACAGTGCGGCCCTCTCCTGCTGATTCTGACTGGTGCGGAAAACAGGATGTCATACTCCCGCACCAGGCTCTGGTGGATCTCCTCATCTTCCGCCACAGAGTAGGCGGGTTACACTGCGCCATCTCCTGGAAGAGAACACAGACAGGATATCAGCAGACCATGTCAGCAATATATGGCACACATACTATACATGATACTCATGTGTAGTGATATACTACTACTCCCATATGTTGCATGTGTGTGTGTCGTGGTGGATACACAGGTACATGGCCAGATATCAGTGCTCAGCCAACACCTGTGCAACAATACCTGCCACATTCCACACAACGTAGTAGCATGCCCCATCGGTCAGCACACACTGACAGGTGCAATGCACAACCTCACTCTGGGGGTTCATCCCAAGGTACTGTATGTGGGACACCGTCCACCACTGTGATGTGGACAGACGTTACTCGGCCTGGATATACATATCCCACCACCACCACCAGCACAGTAGACTACTTTGATATGTATGTGGTTAGACAGTTATTCACTTGCTGGGACTGGGATGGTATCCATGCAGCACACTGGGCCAGTGGAAGCCACAAGCCACACTGCTGACCCCTTTGCAAATGCTTACCACGGACATGCTGCGGATTGCATGACACTTGCACACACATGTCTAACCCAGACCCTATGCACAAAGGTTAGGCATCCTGTCCGGTGGACCCCAGACAGAGGCAGATTGTATAACAATAGCAGGAGGCTACTGCAGGCCAGAGCACATTCACATTAAAGGTAGGCATCTGTGGTCAGCACTGGTACTACGCTACAGTCCGTCATAACAACAGCCACAGCCTACTCTGGGAGAGAAATGGACACAAACACTATTGATGACCACAAGGCCTTCTTCAGTTATGTTACACATATGGACCACATGCCTCAGATATGCTCTGTGTTAATCCACACCTACTTAACATTCACCAAACACACGCATATTGGCAACAATCCTGCAGACATGTTCGGTGCACATATCCCCCCTCCTTCTCCCCCACCTTTGAGATATTTATCCCAGCTGGATGTAACCTCCCTATTATCGCACATGTCCAGGTGAGGGCCGCCCTCAGCAGAGGAGAACACACAGCATCACTGTGACCTCGTGGTCCCCCTGGATGTGTGCTACCAGCACTCTGAGAGGACATACCACCGCATGTAACACTGATAGTTTATCTTGGCCGTGCTACAGGATATGTACCTGGACAGTGGCATACAGCAACAGTGGTCCCACAACACTAAGGGGGCACCTCGACTGAC
This sequence comes from Protopterus annectens, assembly GCF_019279795.1. Classification (NCBI taxonomy): domain Eukaryota; kingdom Metazoa; phylum Chordata; order Ceratodontiformes; family Protopteridae; genus Protopterus; species Protopterus annectens. The sequence continues at coordinate 1,522,881,461 of NC_056743.1, read as the reverse complement.
CCTGGGAATTACCACATCATATGCATAATGGGCCTGGTCTGCTACGCTATGGGATTATGCAGTATGGGATGCATATGCAGTGACATCAGGTACCTGCAGACACTTGTTCCCAGCCAGTGTGCCTTTGGGATGGGCTGATCCTGACTTTTGGGCCTGGCTGACATTTCAAAGCAGTCACTACAGCCATTGCTGGGCCAACGCACAGACACATGCTGCCAGGATCCTGGCCTATGACTGCTTGACATGTGATGTATGGTCACCCCCTTTTGTTGGAACTACGTACACACAACATATCACATGGACATACCTATGGATACAGACCTATGACACATTTGGAGGGTTCACAGTATGCACACTATTAACCTGCTACTTTGCATCACCTCTGTTTGTCGCAGCTGGTTGCGTTACCACAGCTTCTGCTTGCTGCTGCTACTGTCAGTGCTGACAGCTTCAGGTTACAGAGATTCACAGTGTCTGGTGTTTTTTTTTTTTTTTTGCTCTCTCTCTCTCTCTCTCACTTCTCGCTCTCCCTCTGTCTGCTTGCAGACAATGCAATGAATGTATTGCATGTGGGGAGTGTTAGCACTGGATGCTTTTGTAGGTATCTGCATAGGTCCATGTGATGGCCTCTGCACCAAATGTAAGCCAGCATTTGCTAATTGCATACAGCCAGTTGTGTACTGATTGCAGTTCTCACTGTGATTTCAGGTCAGTGCTATAAAAGGGTATGTGTGATAGGCGTTGCCCTTTCAGATTGTGAGGGCGGGGACCATGCTGGTATGCTGTGGACAGTGTTCTGTGACTGTAAAGGTTAGTATCTCTCTCATGCTTCAGGCTGTGTTGTATATTCACAATTCTCCATTCCTCTTTCATGTTCTCTGTAGCAAGTGTGTATGCACATTGACTCCTACAACTATATATATAGATATATTTATATATATATATATATATATATATATATATATGGGTCTATCTTACTACGTCGACAAGTCAGAACGCCGACAGCGAGAACACCAACGCCAGAAGATCGAAAACGGAGAAGACCGACGGATCAAAACCCCGACGCTGAGAACATCGACATGGGAAAAGGCTGTGTATGTATGCGGTAGTGACGTTAGGGTGCAGTAAGGTAAGTGTGCGACTGTGATAGTTTGTGGGTTAGGGGCGGGTTAAGTGAGTTAGGGTTAGGGCGGGCTAGGTCAGTGTGCGACTGTGATAGTTTGTGGGTTAGGGGCGGGTTAAGTGAGTTAGGGTTAGAGCGGGCTGGCTAGGTAAGTGCGACTGTGATAGTTTGTGGGTTAGGGGCGGGTTAAGTGAGTTAGGGTTAGAGGCTGGCTAGGTAAGTGTGCGACTGTGATAGTTTGTGGGTTAGGGGGGTTAAGTGAGTTAGGGTTAGGCGCGGGTTAGGTGAGTGTGCGATAGTGGCGGACCTTAGGGTTAGGGTTTGGGTTAAGGTTGTAGGTAGTTGTGTATGTGAGGTTTAGTGTTGGTTTGTAAGGATTTTGGTGTGCTTGTGTTGTGTGTGTGCTTTTTGGACCGGGGATTTGTTTTGTTTGTTGCTTGTCGGGATTATGGTGTGTCGGGCATGTGAGGTTTCGTGTTTGTGAAATGTCGGTTATGTGGTGTCGGTGATTTTGTTGTCGGCGTTTTGACATGTCGACGTAGTAAGATAGATCCATATATATATATATGTACATATGCATACATATATCTATGTACTTTAACTGACCTTATTATCTACAGGCTGCCAACTAGCATGGCTGTTTCTTTTCACACACTACTATTATGGAAATCCAGTAGTTTTGACATTTATTTTAAATGACATGCTTTGTGTACTACACATCCTATATTCCCTTTACATTCATCCCTACTTTTACAGGTTATATTTATTTTAGCACAATGTTTTTGTATAAGAGTCATGGCTTAGTGGTAGGTTGTACAGACTAGTGTTTCCAAGGTCCTGGGTTCGGGACTGACAGTGAGAGTTTATTTTTCTTTTGAACTGAGTACAGGACCTGTCAATCACAGTGACTAAAGGCACTTTTAAGCAGTTGTAACCGGGCTAGCGCTGGTTTGCGTGGAGCTCACGCATGCGCACTGGCGGTTAGCTCCACGCACACCCGTGCTATTTTCTTTGAAAGAAAAGAAAATGGGGAGACAGGAAAGTGGTGAAAAAGGGGTCACAAAGAGGGTAAGACAGTAGGGAAACAAGCTTGGGATGTGCAGGAGGGATGTAGGTAAGGCCCATAGCTGCCCATTTCTTCATCACCAACAGCTGTGCATATGTATGTAATTTGGTGTGACATTTGAAACCTTCCACCCCTGAAAGAGGTGTCAGGACAACAATAATATTTGTTGTACAGCCAATTGTAATTGATAGGTTCCATGTCCAGCGGACATGTGTGCGGAATGGGCAGCTATGTATGGGGCGTAATTTTTTTGTGGGTACAGAGTGCCCTTTTTTTTTCAGGTAAGAGTGGTATGTCAGGTGAAGGAAGTCGGTTCAGCTGGGGAGGTAGGTTGGGTAGGTAAACAGACAAGACAAACAAGACGCATACAGGGGCGGTGTATGACACGTGTGGGGGGTTACACAATTGACGGGGACGGAGGTTTGGATATCCAGAGCCCATGAGCCCACAGATGGCAACAGTGGAACTGATATCCCCACCCATAGGCAGTTGCCACTGTTCCTTCACTGCCCAGGACGGGCTATGCTGGGGGCTGTGTAGGCGGGGCAACAGGCATGCCCGTTAGTTGCGCCACCCGTGCCTCGAGCTGGCATAGGGGCTCAAGGACAGAGTCCCGAATCTCCCTACGCACCACAGTCTGGACGCTACGGAGGGTGAGTGGTGGATCTCCTCTGGCCACACTTGTAGAGGGGGGGCGAGCCCCATCCCCTGCAGCGCTTCCACCTGCAGGTGGCACAGGGCCACCGGAGGAGGGTCCGGACTCGGCACTAGTGCCAGGTGCACTCGCTAGCTGAGGTGGGAGAGGTGGGTCCGCTGGAACCCGCCTTCCCTGTCGTACTATGTTTTGCATTATGTCATGACAGTTTGGGTTAGTGACATATAATACCATTCACAATTAGTTGTAACAGCATGCATTAGTATTCCCATTAACCAAACACCCAGATATTCACACCATTGAACAGCGTGCATAACACATGCATAATTTGAACAGAAATACACAGTCCAACAACATGCAGGGTTAATTGATGGCAACAGGCCATCAGGTGTGGATGTATGAACAGGGCAGATGCATCAACGGACATGCAAATATATATGACCCAACAGGACAAACGTCCAGGGTGTTAATTGTGATTGCACATACCATTTTCACGTGGAATGGGTTATATGTGGTTATAGGGTGGGGTAAAGAAAGTAATATTAACACCTTCGAATAACAATACATATGCTGTACATTTCTAATAGCTACAGTTATATACACACTACTGTTCTAACTACAGTGTCCTATATGATAACTATTTCACCTTGCTGATAGGACTGTTACTGCAACATCAATATACATTTTAGTGTTCTTCATACACATTCATATCTAGCTTTGTTCAGCTACATCATCTTGCTACTTTTGCTTTATATAGCTGTAGACAAGTGTGGATGTTTGGTATATCAGACAATCATCCTATCTGCGTATTTCAGACTGAGAGCAACATATCCAGTTTTGGGATACACATTCCACATGCAGCAACACTTTGAACAGATTTCGCTGTTTGGTTTTGAGTCTCACATGCATTTCATTCTGTCTTGACTGCAGTATACTTTATTCAGGGGTTATTACTACTGTATTGCTGGATTCATGACACTTTCTCACACTCTCTCACTTGCTTTCATTTTACTATTCAGGATGGTACTTCTAGGCTTTATTGACATGTTTTAACAGTAGTTATTACAATCCTTTCCAGCAGTCTCACTTCTGTCATGTTTCAGTATTTCCACAGGGATATATTTCACACATGTGATTTCATCATCTTCTGCAGCTATACTTTTCAGCCTGCTGCAGGTTGTGTACTATTTTCTTACAGGCAGGGCATTTTTATTTCAGAATATATGTTGGACAGTTTTATGTTTAGTTTACACTTACAGGCTGGGAACTCTTGTAATCAAGCAATACTTGCATACACTTTCACACTGTTACTTGCAGATTTTATTCCTTACTGACTACACTGCACTCTTTTGCTGACTGTCATACTTTTATATTTCTTTACAGTTACTGGTAGTGGATTACTGACCTGCCTGGTGGTGCAACCGCACCAGCCTATCGCCATAGGCTCTGCGGTTCGCAGAACGGACACCTGCAGCTGTAATATAAATGAAGTAATATTGGAATACACATCTCCATAATATCAGCTAGTTTAATTTTGTACATACATAATTAAATGTTACTTACTCAGTAGTGGGGCATTGGGTGTTTGCCGGGCCTCCTGGATCCAAAGGTTCAGTTGGTCCTGCTTGCGTCTCTTTAGGTCCGCATGGTGGTGACGGACCTGCTCACCAGTCCTTGGAATCCCTGTGGCACTGGTGAGATCATGAGCCAACTGGTCCCACGCCTCAGCCCTGTATGCTCCCCAGAGGACCTGGCCCTGCATGAGTTGGGCCTCATGATTGTGGACTAGGAGCCAGGCCATGTACCTGGACTCCTCAACACCCCACCTCTGTGCTCGAAAGCGACTACCCTCACCTACTCCTGACATTCTGCCTGCAGGTCTGTTCTACAATCGTTTATGCTGTGTATTCCCGCCTATGGGGCTTATATAGTCCATTTTCCCGCACATATCTGTGATTGGCCATTTTGGAATTGTATCAACTTCAGTAAACCTGCATTGTCATGCTGTAGTTTGTATTCATTCCTATATATTAGCTATTATTGCATTTCTAGGTACTGCTGTCATGGCTTAGTGGTTCTGTACCTTGACTATGGTGTATAGTATCCTGGGTTCGAACCTGGCCACTGCTTTTTATTTTTCATGACTGTCTAGACATGCTGAGGGGTGTGTCTGTGTAAAGGCAGTTTTGATACGGCTTGCTCAACGTTGCCCATCAGCTTGTTTGCGCGGTGAGCAGCTCCGCGCAAACGGGGTACACTGCTTTAAGCCTCATTTGGCTATTGGCATGCATATTACGCTCAGCTCAGTTAGGGGCACATAGATTTAGCGTGTTAAACCACTGCTCAGCTACGGGCACTCATTTTGCACCAGTTAAACCACTGCTCATCTACGGGCACATGCACTCACCCTGTTAAACTGTAGCTCATCTATGGGCACATCTGGCATTTTTTATTCTTTTGTTACCTCACATTTCTTCAATATAAATGGGCTATTTCATTACATTTTACATAAGTTGTGGTTTTATGTCTACATATTTGTCAGGGACTTGTTTCCTGCTTATTTTGCAAAAAAAAATT
>NC_056743.1:1522818540-1522871040 GCF_019279795.1 Protopterus annectens | reverse complement strand
CCCCTTAAATTAGTTCCCTGTGCCTCTGTCCAGCAGAGCCATTGAAGTGATTCCTGGGGTAAACTTTCTGTTTCCCATCTACTCGTCAAGGTTTCTCTTGAAGAGGGTTAGTGAGGAGCTCTGCCTAATGTAGATTGGAATCTTGTTCCAGAGCATGGGAAGTCTCTTGGACAGGAATCTATCCCTCCAGCACATCCTATTTATTGTTGTGGTGAGGTTTAGATCCCTGGAGCGTGTGGCTCGAGGGGATATGGTTTTCTTTAGGTGGAGCATGTCCATCAATTCTGGGTTGGACATGGCCTTGTATGTCAGGCAGAGATCACCTCTGAGTAGGCGGTATGCAACCGAGTACAGCTAGAGTTTCTTTAGTTGCGCTGCATAGGGCATCTGCTTGAGGCCAGTGATCCTCTTGGTGAGGTACTTCTGTGGTCTTTACAGTTGTTGCAGGTGTCTTGTAACGTACATCCCAAATGGGGCATTGTACTCTGTGATGGGTCTGATGAGTGATGTATAGAGGTGCCCAATGACCTCTTTCAATCAGGATGCAAACCCTTTTGTGATTAGGTGGGCCACATAGAAGGATTTTCTAACCACTTTGGTAATGTGATTATCAAAGGAGAGGTTACTATCTACTTGGGTCCCCAGATCCCTTATTACGTTTTCCGTATTTAGGGGGCTACCACCTATGTGGTAGTTTGAGGGTACTTTGTTTTTCCCAAAGGGGATGACTATGCACTTTTTGGCATTTAGCTTGAGGCCATGGTTTTGACACCAGGTATCTGTCTCAGTGAGACCCTTTTGGAGGATGTCTGTGTCAGCCGGAAAGTCAATTATAGCCCCTAGTTTGCAGTCATCTGCGAACTTGGTCAGCCATAGTCCTCCTGTGCTTGCCTGTACCTCTGAGAAGTATATGCCGAACAGGAGGGGTCCTAGGACTGAGCCCTGGGGAATGCCACTTGTAACCGGTTTAGAGTCAGACCTAGCTCCCGCAACTCTTGCCATGTGGGTTCTGTCCATGAGCCAGTTGGCAACCCATCTCGTGACGTAGGGGTTTATGTTCAGGCTGGTGAGCTTGTCTATAATACCTGAGTGGGGAATGGTGTCAAAGGCCTTTGGAAGGTCTAGGTTGGCTGTGTGGATCACCTTTCCCTCAACTATAGCCTTGGTAACTGTCTCAAAGAAGTCCACCAGGTTTAGGAGGCATGATCTGCCCTTAACAAAGCTGAACTGGGTAGGGTCAAGTGTTTGGAGGTTTCCAATGTCTCTGTTAATGAGATCCATGATGATGCACTCCATAGCTTTTCAGACCAAGCTAGTCAGGCTTATAGGGTGATAGTTCCCGGGGTCCGTTGTGGCTCCACCTTTGTGGAGTGGAATAACCGTTGCTGTGTGCCACTCTGTGGGCACATAGCCTGTGGAGAGGCTGAGTTTAAACAGTGTGTTTAGGTGAGGGGTTAGTTCATCTTTGAGCTCATATAGGACGCAGCCTGGGACACAGTCCGGTCCCATGTATGCTGTGTTTTTGGCTTTGGAGAGGGCTGTTTTAACCTGAGTGTCTGTGATTTCAGGGGCACTGCATTCTTCTCGTATAGTTATGGCCCCTTTTGGGAGTGAGAGGGGGATGAAGTTTGCACTGAACCTGTCTGCCAGGATGTTGGCTATATCAGTTGGTTCAGTGTATTTTGTGCCATTCTGCACTAACTCTGAGCAGATCTGAGAATTGCCACTTAATTTCTTGACATAGCTAAAGAATGCCTTGTGGTTATCTTTGGAGTCCATGGCAATTTTTGTTTCAAAGCTAGCCTTGGATGATTTTATGAGGGAACGTAGTTTCTTGCTGATACTGATCAGGGATGTCTTCCCTTCTTGGAATTTTACTCTTTTCTGTACTACTTTCCTTCTTCTGTTGTATAGCTTGTTTATGGCACGGGTCCACCAGACTGGTTTCCTTTTCTTGGAGGAGTGAGTCTTGGTTTTGTTTGGGATAGCACGATCCATGCATTCTTGTAGGTGCCTATAGAGTGCATTAGTAAAGGATTTTGCATCTTGGACAGCGTTATCCTTTAGCATGGGGGCTTTGAAACTTCCCACCTCGGTCTTATGTAACGTGAAGTTTGCTTTTGAAAAGTTTTTCATGGTGGTTTCTTTGACCGGGGGTGGTGGCGGAATGTGGATATCCAGAGTGATTAGTTTATGGTCATATCTAACCAGCGAGGGGTTGACCTCCAGTGTGGAGCACTGGTCGCCCATGTTGGTGATGACCAGGTCCAATATGTTGTCACCTCTGGTGGGGGTGTTGACCAATTGATCCAGGGCATTTGAGTTTATAAATTCTAGGAAATGTTGGGCAAGGGAGTTTGTACTTGAGTAGTTCTCCGTTAATGTTTGGGTAATTGAAATCACCTAATATCAGGGTGTTTGGTAGGACCTTTATGTTTTCCCGTGTTTCCAGAAATGCGGAGTGGCAGTCCTGGGACATGGTGGGTGATCTGTAGCAAGCTATAATTTGAATTGCAGTTTTGCCCATTGTTAGTTGCACGTGGATGATCTCTGAAGCATCGTGCTGTGCCACTAACCTGGAGGTGTGGTTATCCTTGATGAATATGGATACTCCCCCGCCTTTTGTATTTTGGTCCGGGTTTTGTGGCCGAAATGTATGGTATGAGTTGTAGCCTGGTAGTGCTGGGGTGCTCTCTGGAGCCTTAAACCAGGTTTCTGTTATTGCACATATATCGATTTTCTCCATACTGAGGAGTGCCTCGAGTGCATGCATTTTGAGGTTTAGACTTCTGGCATTGAGTAGAATTACCCTCCGTTTTTTGTTACTTGTGCTGTTTACGGTGGTGGGTTTGTCTTTTGAGCCTTGCCTTAAAAGGCACTATGGGGGTGGCAAGAGCCTTGGCCAGTATTCGAAAGCTTAAGATTGACAGGTGCAAGCCATCTATAGCAAAGCAGCGTGGCTTGTCGAGCATGTCATCCCAGGCTGACAGACACTGGATCCCCTTTGAATGACACCAGAAGCTTAGCCAGTTGTTGAAATTGATAATTGTTTCTCTATACCGTGGTATCATTCTTGGTGAGGGCAGGATGATACTCAGAGTCAGGGTAATACTGGCCTGGGCTATGTGATCAGAGATCTCCTCCATGTCTCTTTTCATCAGTGATGTATCAGAAAATTACTCTTTTAGGATGAACACATCAAATGATAGAAGCCAAATGTCAGAAAATTAGTGTATAGCAATCCCCTTCCCCGATTCCAGTACTAATGTGGTACCATTATGGCACTTAACTTCAATGTATCCCTGGTGTCTGGTGGCTCTGCCCACCCCAGTTCCTGTACCACAGTGATGGTAGGTTGGTTAATATTATCATTACTTTTTAGAATATCACATCAAACAATAGCAGATATTGACAGAATAGTACACTTGTTATGCTGAACAATTCTAGCTAATCATGTGTACATTAGCCAAATGCCTTGGAAGTTAAGAGGTACGGGTGGATTTATTTGTTGTGAGGCAGGTGCCATTTTATATTTTTAGAGAAAGAGAAGTTGTGGAAAAGGTCAGGGTTAGTAAGAGGTTGGTAAGAGGGGGGAAGTTAGGTAGCAAAGACATACATAACTGACAGAGTGTGGAGTAACACGGTGATGGAGTGTGAACACAATAGTGAATGATACATCTGACAAACAGAGGGTAGGCAATGCCAAGGGAAGGATTGTACAATTTACAGGGATGGATACAGACAAGAAGAGGAAGTGAGCACTGAGTTGGGGAATAGGACTGGCTGTTCAAATAGGCAGTCTCTAGGAGCTTAGACCTAGTGGAAAATTGCTCATCACCCTAAGAACTGTCACCACTGGGTCTTGGATCAGAAGGTGGAGTCAAAGCTAGACAGGGACACAACTCAACATGTCACTGGAGCATGGTCTATATGCAGCCAATGTGAGCATTTAACCTCCTGTCTATTATTTCCCCCACAAGCTCTGCCAGCTCCCAATGGGTGACAAAAGTGTCATCTCCCGTTCCACTAATACTGGTGGGTACCTTTGTACTACCCTCCTGTGCAGGCCTATCTGATGCAGGTGGTGTAGATAAGTCAGGAGGTGTGGAGGCATCTGTGGCAGGCTGGGACCCAGTAGTGCTGGGTGCCTTTAGCAGTGGTGGTGGAACTACTGTTACCACCTGTTGGGGAACAGGCTTTACTGGTGGAGAGGTGCAGGTTGCTGTGATGCTGCATATAATAGTAACAAAACAGTAACAGTAACAAAGGTGTTGCCTTTATTAGGTCCAGTTTGCCTGACTGGGTTAGATTGCTAGTTTTGGTATTTTTTTACTCAGTTTTCCACCGGTGGTTCTTTGGTTGTTTGCTGTTTTGTCTGGTGGATATGGCAGCATCAGAGTCCGAGAGAACATTACTTGCAGCAGGCATGATAGCACTTTACTTGGTGAATTGACAAGATTAATGCAAATGTTTTCACAAGAAGTGCCGAAATCAGGCATCTCTGATTTAGATGATTCTATTCCCTATTTTCAGCCGAGACTGGGTGAGATGACATCACTTCCTCTTCCTCAATCCAGCTCGGTGGGTGGACTCTTGACATATTCTATGGCAGCTGGGTGCTCGATGGCATCAAGAATGGGGAAGAACACTCTTCCTGGGCATTAAACTGCTATGGAATTTAACATCAGTGTTGTTCCTGGAGTTTTGTCTGGTCCGAGAACATTGCCCTAGAGTTATGGAGTCCTTGAGGAATACGCACATATGGTTATTAATATGTGGTTGAGATGAGTAGTAACTGTATCTTACAATAACTACAGAAATGGGCATACCTCATACCAGGTATGGTGTAGCAGTTAAAATATAGACTGATAAAATATAAATCATTGGTCCTAGACAACTGTTTTTTGGGAAAGTGCATTGATCATAAGTAAATTCCAAAAGGTCTTAGACTGACTAAATTTCCTAACAATGTAGAAAATGGGTCTGAATTTTTTAATGAACTTGTTTGTATTTTGAATGACTGTGGAGTATTAATTATGCATTCCATCATTAAGAATAATGAAAAAAGACTAGAACAGTTACACAAGGAGATTCTTGAATTAAATTTTGAAATAGAGAAGGATTTATTACATACTACACATGATTACAAATGTAAATATTTGGCAGTTTTTAAAGATGTGGATAACGTGGTTAATAAAAACAAGAAAAGAAAGATATCTAAATTAGAGCATGATGAAAAGGATTATAAGGAAGGTAGGGCATACTCTGTTTATTTTGCCAGGGAGGAATGATGCGAGTAAACATCAAAATATTCCAAGAAATACAGGTATGGGAGATAACAACCAAGATGAGAACATGGAGGTTAGGAATGAAGGAGCCCCTTTAGAGAAGCTTCCTTTAAGAAAGTCTCAAGGATTCAAAACTTAGGAACTTGTCCCTCTTATGCCTAAGTGACCCAGAAGTATTCAAACAGACAAATTTAATCATCTCAGGCACACAGGGGACAAGAGGACAGGAGGAAAGCCCATTAATTTCTGCTACTCCTTCTTTGGATGAGCCAATTGGCAGGCCATTGGAAACAGTTGTTGATTATAAACCATTGATTTATAGGGAAGGGCCTGTGTTTACAATAAATGATTTTCATGTGTTTAATTATTGTGATTTAGACTTGAATAAAACACATTTTGAACTCTTCCAGAAGGGGTTTACTTATGTCCCCACTAGGAAAGGCTGCATTTCTGATATTATAATTGATGTGAAGATGTTCGCTAGAAATTTAAATTTGGAGGTACTGTTTAAGGATCGGCCTATGATGACCTTTGTTGGAAAATGAAATAAAAAAAGTAGTATTAACCCACCCACCCTGTTTTGAGCAATTTTGAGGCCCTTGTTAAAAAAAGATATAAAGAGGTTCTTACAAAAAGATGATATAAGAACAACCTAACATTAGATGAGAAGGGCCTTCATTTGAGCTGAGTAAGAATCAAGATCTTAGAATTATGAAACCTAACAAGGGAGTGGAGTGGTTATTATGGAGCAATGGACTTATTGAAGTAAAATGTTGGAGATTTTACATAATGAAGGCAAATATTTACAGGTGTCTCGTAATGAGATTGCACTAGCCTATAGAAATATAGATTTAATCTTGAAGGGCAACCTGCTACAAGGGGCCATTGATAAAAGATTATATGCATTTTTGGTTGTTCTTAAACCTGTGATTTCTGGGATTTTTGGTGTACCGAAAGTCCATAAGGACGTATCCAACCCCCCTTTGAGGCTGATAGTTTCCTCTGCTGGTTCCAAAACACAGCCTATGGCTATTTTGTGGACACAAAATTAAAACCATTTTACGGATTATACTAGCATATTCTGATAGCTTCATGGGATTTCCTGAGAAAAATGAGTATGTTAGAATTTGACTCTGAGTATTGTTTTATTACTGTTGATATTAAGGATCTGTTCAATGTAATTCCTCACAGTATAGATTTATTATAGTTTGAGGAAGTCTTAACTGGTTTTGACTTTCTGTCCCAACAAGATTTCAGGTTAGTTTTAAAGAATATGGAATTGATGCTGAAGAATAATTTAATTTTCTTTCAGGGTGAATTTTACAAACAAGTAGATGGGGTTGCTATGGGGGCATCTTGTGCTCCATTTTCACCAATATCGTCTTACTGTATTGGGAACAACACTATGTTTTTTCTTCCTGTTATTTTGAATATATCAGAGCCTATTACGATTTTCTGGACAAGATTTTTATTGTCTGGAAGGGCCCTCAAGATATAATTGATATTTTTGTGAATTATATTAATAGTACCATACATCCAAGCTGTCTGCTAGGCCCTTTCCTGTCCATTATTTCAGTCATAGACATCACGAATGACATATGCGTCCTGTATCCAAACAGCTGTCTGAAGGACTCCAACTGTGATATTAGTATAATACAGACATTATTAACACACACCAAAGATTGCTGCCACAGCCAAGACAACACCTGCAATGAAACAAAAACATGGGGGATTTGTTACATTATGAAAACAAATGCACAGCCCAAGGATAATGTAGACATCACACCCTATAATCAGACCACAGTGCTGACTACTCCCCTGTATGTAACACAACTACTGGGTATGTGAAGGACATCCGCATCAAAGGCTATAATACTACCATAGTTCACAGCTTTCATCACACCAATAGCTGAGTACAATGCACCCTTCTTCATACATCTTCCAGTGATGTGTAACTGAAGTGTACCACCTTTGCCACAGTGAGCTGTCACACATCTTATTGGCCATACCTAGGTATTCTTTTTGCTGCATAAACATTACTGTCTGATGGTGCATAACCCTCATCAAGGTGTTACACCAGATGCATGTGTGCTACCTGTTCTGGTGATGCACACTGTACATAGACAGTTGTTTGACAACAATGATGGCATGGGTTACATTCATGACAGTGTGCATTGTGCCATATATACATATGTGTGTGTGTGTATATATATATATATATATATATATATATATATATATATATATATATATATATATATATACATATATACACATACATACATGCATACATACATACATATATGTATGCCACACCAGTCAGCTAGCCTGTATTAATCATAATGGCACATACAGGTATAGCAGTATCCGTCCTAACACCTCCAGCAGATGTTATGGTGTCAGGACTGTACAAGTTGTACAAGTGTGTTTGTGCAGAACCATTTCTGATCACTCAAGAATCACATATGCTATGTCAGAGACATGGGATTACTGGTGGTATTATTTTGATATTCTCCATGATTGTGCATGCTTCTTTTACTGTTGTCCATGAGCCTATACCTGTGTCCCACTTGTTGATGACCTCTTCTGACATTACATTCATATTCAGGCAAATCAGTCTGCACAACTTCACAATATACACCCTACCCCATTTGTATATAACATCCTTGATAGATGTCCTCTGCATTGTTTATGTAAGGATGCTTATCTCACAAAGACATCTTCCCCATTGTTATGTCATCTTGTGTGACAGTCACATTATACACATTTTCACTGTGCAGCCGTACTGTACCATATTGATTGTGATAGGTGTCCCTGCAACAACTGTCTTCCAATAACATGCCCTGTTCTGCTGTACATTAGGTTGTTTCACTTGCTCTCTTTCCCTGTGTTCATGTCTACAATTCCTCTGTGTGTCCCTATTCAATACACACACTTCTCAGTATTTAGTTTACAAGGCAGCCCATGTACCCTTACAGATCATTTACAGAACTTCTGTTGAAAATATCTGGAATGGGATTTCTCAATACTCCGGAATGTATACAGTGTTCTGTACTGTGTTTGGAACATATACATATCTTATATGTTAAGCCCTGGTAATAATTGCAGCATTCCATGCAAACCCACTAACCTACTTTGCTCTGAGGTACCCAGGTTTGCTATCCATGTTGCTTTACACAGTTTCCTGGCTGACAGCACTATTGCCAGCCACAAAACCATGTTTGTTCATGTTTAAATGTGGTGCAAGGCATGAATATGTAATTAGTGCTGCTGTTCACTTTGCATCTGCACACAAATATGTAAAAATCAGTGTAGGATTCGCATGATGCCTATACGGTCTTTATTGAATCCCAGGGAATGTTTTTTTACTAAGCAATGATTTGCATAGCTATTAGAACTGGCACAGTGTCATGTTCCTACCCCAATTACTTTCTAAAGTCACCGTAGAGCTTTTTTACTAATTTTACTTAGAATATTTTCACAGATTGTGCTAACCACATTTAAATCTTATCCATAAATATAATAACATTTACAAAATGTACCAAAATTCAGCAATAGCTTTCTCCAACCTAACCCCAATGAATAAGGATAAAAGATAAGATATGAAAAAAAATAAGCACCAACATGAAGTATGCTGCATTCTTCATGTCTTCTGCAAGAAATATGAGTCAGCTTTATACAAAACTCGTTATTTTTGAATATTTATATCAGGAAAGGCTTTATAGTACTTATTGTTTAAACCAGGCATCTCCAAAATACATTCCAAGTACTTATAAATAACACATGGATGCAGAAATGTGAGGTTCTTTCCTTTTTTATTCATTCTAATAATGTGCTCTGCCATTCCTTGTTTTTTTCCCACAGGTATTCCAATATTTAAGAATCAGATTGTGTGCTATTGACAATATAATAAAGGTGATGTGTTTTGCATATTTACATTAGGAACTCTGTCAGAATAGCCCACAGCATTTGTTAAACATTGGGACATCATTTTATGGAATGCATTTTCTCTCAGACAGAAAATTATTGATTCTGTCATACTGATTTTTTTACAATACCAAATACCACAAAATTCAAACAGCATTCAAAATAAAACTGAATACTAAATTAAATATTTTGTAGGAGGCTCATCTCCTTCTTCCACTAATTTTTTGAACACATTTATTAATTTCACGTATATTTTTAGTAGTGACATGGGTACATATACATTAACAGAAAATAAGCCATTGCAAACATTTTCTTATTCATGTTTTATACAGCTTTTCTTTTTAATAATAATCATTCACTCCAACATTACATAAATTGTACAAGTCCTGAATTCCCTGAAATTTCACTTATTATCCTGAAAATTCTTCTGCATGTATTGTTCCCACAAATTCCATTTATTTCTATACAGTTTGCTCTTTCCCTTTACTAAAGATCCAATTATTGTATCTCCTTTACAACATTTTTTTAGTAATAGCTTTTCATGGTGACCATTAGCATTAAACTTGTTAAGGTCATACTATGTCTAGACGATTTAGTTTCTACATCCTAACTTAAAAGAATAATTTTCTTAGTTGCAATGATTTGCTCCCCAAAATTTCTGACAAAATACCCTTCTCCTTACATTCCCAAAAAGCATGTTCCCAATTGCTCCTCTCTTTCCCATCAGCCTCCTGCATTTGCCATCTACCTGAGAAAATATTCTCTGAAATCCATTTGGGGTATACAAATACTATGCAAACACTTCTATTGAAAAACCGTAAACCTTGTAGACTCCAATGCATACTTCAGAGCAATATAAATGTTCTCAGGGCTTTCCTTAGCAATTGTGGGGCCCAATTTGGACCATTTTGCTGTGGCACATCAGCTTACTCCTCATCTACCAGCCTTTCCCTCCCTCCTTTTGTTAGTTTCTTGAACATAATACTTTTTCAGATTAGGTATCAAGAACGGATGTCATTACTGTTTTAAAATTAAAATAATGTGTATTTATTATCTTTTATTTTGTCATAGGACATTTTAAAACTGAAGCAAATGATCAGACTCCTAGATGAACCCCCCAAATCCACCATCTCATGTAGTTCCTCTCGCAGAATCTGCTTAACTCAATCACACTGTAAGGGTCCTATTTGATGGGCCACAGAGGCCCTTTGTCTAGATGGTGCTTCATCAGATATGTGTGCCCGCTGGTTTAGTGGTAAACGAGTCTCCAAACGTCTATAGTTCTGTCTCAATCTCCTTAACCTGCGTAGGAGGTTGCTGCACACTTACACCTTATCCCTCTGTACTTTTATTGTTTTCCTCTCTTTTCTGTCTCCCTCCTTTCCCCTCTTCCTCTAATTTGTATCATGCCATATTCTCCTTCACATCCCATGCCCAACAATTGTACATTCTGTAAATGTTTGTTTTTTTGTATATACTTTTCTCCAAAGAAACATTATACTATATAATTTTATGACAAAGTACAGGTACTCTTCTTATTTTCTGACTGAATTCTTGTGTCATGTCTACTTATGAGTGTGTTTATTTATGCTATATGTTATATTGACTTATAGCTCTCTGAATACTTGCTCGTACATTACCACAGCTGCAATGATATTGATTAAAGTTAGCTTCTTTGGTTGTTTTCAGCTATGCTGGGTAGGAGAACAGTCTAGGTGGATCAGTTCTTTTCCATGGTTAAATGTTAGGTAAACAAATAAATAAATAGAATGACCTTTTTAAATTAAGTACTCTATAAAGCCAGTAACTCTGAGAGGCACTACAGACAACACCAAGCAGACTGTACTACTCTAAAGAAAGCTCATTTGAAACATGAAACTTGGTACAGTCTTTTAACCCATTTCAGTTCCCAGACCTTCACATTCCCAGTGTCCTTGGATGGTAGGACGTAATGGACAAATGAGACAGTGGAGCTGTATCTAATAGTTGTAGAAAGACTGGGGGCCCATAATGAGCATGAACATTTTCTAAACCTCAGTTCTACATTTTCATTCCATATTATCCTTTCTTCCTTCATGGGTTTCTAGTTGTCTCCTGTACTTTATTCAATGGTTCTTTTGCAGTTACACATTCAGGCCTGTAAATCCAAACCCCTTATGCTGTGCTGATGAGGCCATAAGAAGGCTGAAACATGCATATCCACGGGGGTCTTTATTGGCCTGAATGTGTCCACAAAGACTTAAAAAGGAAAAAGTCATGGACATTTAAGCCATATAGCTGAAACACTTGATGTCATTAAGGGGTCATTTGCATATATCCCATGGGCCTCTACTACGGGAGGTTTAAGGTATCACACAGTGAAAACTGTTGCTTGGCTAGGTTTTTCTTGCAGTTTTTAAGAAATATTTTTACTTATTTAGTTACTTGTTAAATTGGAAAAATGGACAAATATATGCAGATCTTTTTCCAGCAATATGCCATCACAAGGGCAACAATATGCAGGGATAATTTAGCAGTTATTATCAGTAAGCATCTTGGAAAGTGGGAAGAAATTGGAATGCCTTAATGAAACCGATGTGGCTGTTAGCAGAACAGGAAAAAAAGTTTGTTCAACTTTCTTTATTTCTCCTCAAAACTTCTCCCTGGTCTTGTCCAACCATTTTCAGCTTTAAGGTTTTGCTTGTGCATCTTAGTTTGTACATGGTTCAAACTGCAATACTCCTGTAGTACATTTATGAGTCAAACCATTTCTGTTACTGTTTTTCCCTTTCAGCCAAGCAAGTCATTTTGGTCACTTCTGCCTCCCACCACTCACAGCATGTTTCACTTCTCTGAGATTTTGTTCCTATCTGTGACTGCATCAAGCCATTTTTCTGCCAAACTGCTGAACTAGTGTTTATACTTACTAGTGTTTATACTTACTAGTGTTTATACTTACTAGTGTTTATACTTACTAGTGTTTACTTTCATACTGTCTGAGACTGAACATTCCATTGATATTTCTTGTAACTGTATTCATTAGCAACTATTCATTCTAACTTGTAGTCTAAATTTCTGCTTGGACTCAACTCTATAACGTTTCCCTCTAACTATTTGCTCCCAATACCTTGTCTCCTTTGCTAATTCTCTGAATAAATTTCAGCCCCTCTCTCATTTGTTTCTATGCCCCTATTTGCAGTCTTTCTGCCACTTTATAAATATAATATTCTGGATGGTTGTTACTATTTTCTTTAAACAAGCTCAGGTAGGATAGACACCTCATATGGAGCAAAAGGGCAAAAGATTACTTGATCTAAATTTTTAGTATGAATACAGATTGTGAAAATGGGGCCTCACAATCCTTAAAGTGTCAAATCCTCAGGCAAGTACTATTAGTCTTTTATGTAAACCATATATTCTGTACCTTGTATGGCTATGTGATCTTGGACTGAGAATATATATATATATATATATATATATATATATATATATATATATATATATATATATAGGGTTTGCAGAGTGTCACAGTGGAAGCATGCTTGCCCCATAACCCAGATGTCAGTGGATCAAAACCATCCTGTTATGCAAGTGAGAGGTAGCAGAGTGACATACAGGAAGTATGCTGAGCCCATAACCCAGAGGTTGATGGCTCAGTGCCAGTGGGGCTTCTTATTCTAAATATAAAGTTTTAAGGAACTGAGGAACCTTTGAATGTGTTTTGGTAAACAACACTGACAGACGAACAATCTCTGTAATTGTGTTCAGGACCTAAACAAAAAAAGACATTGAGAGTGTTTGTCTTTATAAGGAATTTGATGACTGCAGGCACATCTCCCTTCTTTCCTGATGTGGAAAGTATAGTTTTCCACAAAAGTTAAAAGATAAGGAGGAACGCTCCCCAGTGGTGTACTTACCTACTCACAAACAGTTGTAACTGCAGCTAAATGTTGAGTAGACAGACCGCAATGCAGAGGAGGTCTTCATTCACGCATTTTCCTGCTCATACAACCGTTAAGTTGTACATGTAGTCTTGTGTAAAGGTCATGGATCAGATGTATGTCATGAAAGGAAGGTGCCTAAGGTGTTGTAGACAGCTCAGATGTATGGTATCCCTGGCAAACATTTCTCTTTCTCCCAGCCACTTTGCCCCATCTCACCAAAATACTTTTATATTCTTATAACCATCTTCATTGTCTTACAGTATCTGTAACACTATCACTTCCACTGATTCTCCATTTATTTTTAATTGTATTTGTTAAATGGATAAGTGCATTGGTCTGCATACCATTTTAATCCATAAATAAGCACTGCAAGAAAAAGTCCGGGATTTGTCTGAGATATGTTCCCAGCCAATAACACCCCCCATCACTCCTGTTCAACACACCAAACCTCCAGGGGTTATCATAGATCACAACATAAAATTTAATATGCACATTGCACAGGCAATAAAGAAAGTCCATAAAAAACTCAGAACCCTATATAGATGCAAAAAGAACCTCATCAATGACAGTAAAGCCACCATCGCAAGAATCCACCTACTATCCACACTCCTCTATGCTTCCTCCATACTCATCAACCTAAACAAAGCAGACTTTAACAAACTAAACATCTGCTACAATAAAATAGCTAGGTTTGTCACTGACTCACCCTTCAGGACACATCACTGCATAGCAATCAAGCAACTATCCTGGCTAGAATTATCCAACCTGCTCACATATAACCAGCTTCCAATAGCCCACCAAATTCTATATCATCCCAATAGAGTTCCTGTTCTTCAAGGTCTACTTAATATCTGCTTAACAAACACCTATTAAGATCCACCAATAAAGCACTGGCTGACATAGACAAAAGCAACAATAGCTCTGGGGACTCCTTGTTTACCATTTCTGTTACAAAAGCATGGAATACCATCCTTGTAGATATTAGGACCACTGAAAACAAAAATAATTAAAAAAACTCATCCTATCCCATTTACATAGTTCCTGGTTATGTAATTGTTCTGACCCTGCGTAGCTTAATTTAATTAGATTAAATCATACCTTAATTTTCTATGAAAGCCTGCAACAACTCCTTTCTATACTCTTAATCAATGTGTGTTTACTGTACTAGCCACTGATGAATGTTACCAAATGACTGACTAAAATGCCCTTTCAACTGTATTGTTTATTGTAACACATTGTGCTACTTATAGTGTATTTACTTTTTGCTCCTTTCCTGGCCTTGAAACTGTACTTAATAACTTTTTGACTCTGTACTTTACTTTATTAATGTGTATTGTATTTACTGTATTTGCTGTAGTAATCTTTGTGGAGCTTTTCTCCCTGGGCCTCCACTGAAAATGGGATCCATGCCCAGTTAGACTTTCACAGTAAAGATGTGTAAAATAAATAAATAATAAAATATGTAATTCCATCCCATGAAGGAACTAAGTGGGTACAAATAAACATTTTAGTTCATGGGCTAAAACTAATCTTGCTGCTGTGATATTAAAACAAATAGGATTTCAAAAGAGTCTGACTTCTTTAAAAGTGTTGGTCAAAGAACTGAAAGAAGGTTGCAGTAGCTTTTCAAGTAAAAAAAATTAGAGAAATGCAAAAGTCACAGTCACATGATGTCATCATTAAATACAGGGAGCAGGGGAGACTAGAGGGAGTGGTTTCTAACTTCAGAAATGACAGAGTATCACAAAAATAACCTGGCAGAAATGAAAATAATCACATTTTGGGT
The DNA here is from genome assembly GCF_019279795.1 of Protopterus annectens. NCBI lineage: Eukaryota > Metazoa > Chordata > Ceratodontiformes > Protopteridae > Protopterus > Protopterus annectens. The sequence goes on along the minus strand of NC_056743.1, from coordinate 1,522,856,116 downwards.
TTCAAAGAAGTCACCAACAGTTGCTCTCTAGTTTTTAGCAATTTAAAAGCCACCAGAGTAAAACAGACCAAAAAGTCAATGCTTTGTCCAAAAAACTCTGAATGTTCTGATCAAGTTGAACCCCTGAAACAAAAGACTAAGCCTGAAAGTTGAAAACAAATAGATATGAGTTTGGGGGTTGGGATAATGATTAAGGCTGTTTACCTTACTGACACAAGGTCCAGGGCTGTATTGTCACCTTTGGGAAGCATGGCTGGGCTTAAAAAGGACCCCTGGGTCATTAGCCTAGTGTGTAGACCATATATAACTGCATGCCAGTGTATAACACTGAACCATATAGGCACCTCACCTCCCAGCGTAAGGGCACTCATGCATGCTGGTCCTGTAAGGCATGCAGTTATATATGGTCTACACACTTGATTATGCATCCATTAAGTATGGAACCTATGCATCTGTCCTTTTATGCAGATTGTTGTACAAAATATTTGGTCTATATGGCTAAGCGTAATGTATGTGATACATATTACATAGGAAAGACAAATCGTATGTTTAAGGACAGGATTCTGCAGCATCAGAGTGATATACAAAATAATAAATTAACAAATGCATTAGCGAACCATGTATCTGAAGCTGGTATGAGTCACAGCTTTAAATTCTTGGTACTACAGAAATTGAATGAAAGTTTAAGGAAGGGAATTTGAGTAATGAGACTGAATGTGCTGAGTTAAAATGGATTGTCAACTTTAAAGCATATGTGCCACCTGGTTTGAATAGTGCTGTTGCCTTAAAGCCTCTCCTAAAGAAGAGAGGCTTAGTTCACTGATGAGTGTTAACACCCAACAGTTTTATTTGGTTTTAATTAACTGGAAGTTTTTGTATTTAAAGGCCTGTTTTTTCATACTGTTTGTTAAGGTCTGAAGAAGCGAGCAATCGTGAAAGCGCTTACCTGTTTTTCTTTGTTTTTATCTGTTTTTTGGAATTAAAAGTGTTCATACTTTCAGCATTGGGCATCTTTTTGTTTGCTGGACTTTGTTTTAGAATATCCTAGATTCCACTATGTTCTTTTGCTGCAAATAAAGTGAATGATGAGAAGAGGTATAAAAGGGTAAATGCAATCACAATAATAATAAATATAATAACAAATCTAACAACTGCAAGCTCTTTCCTCAAGCACAGAAAATACATAGTAGTAGTACAGATCAGCCTAAAAGCACCTTGAAAATGTGCCTCCATGTAATGAAATGAAAAACATAGCCAGTCCTACAGCTATTATGGAAACGTCACACACCAGTGAAGAAGGTGCTATACCAGTTCTGAACTGGAGAGGTATGAAGCTGGACTTGTTTATCACTGAAGCATGGAAACTGTTGGAAGAATGCAGTTAAAAATGCACTTTCAGTTAGTGCAAATTGCACCTAAAGTATATTGAGAGAATGCTCAGAAGAGTGCATACAACTAGAGCAATCTTTTTAGATTGAATCTAAAAAGATAGAAAAAAAAGAAATTAAAAAAATTCCCCTGCAATCCCCAAATCCCCTGCTATTAAATATATTAACTCTGGGTTTACACAACAGAGGGATAGGGCCAAATTCCCAGACCCTGCTGCAATGCAGTCTCACACAGAACATAGCTGACAGGCTGAAAAAGCAGTATGCAAGAGTGTTTGCTCTCACACACTACAACCACAACTACCTAAAAACATCCAAACAGCACGGTGTCAGCATTAATTTGTTAACTAAAAATAACAAAAAGAACATCAACTCAATAAACATGCTCCGAGACATAACCTTGGAGCATGCAAATCAAAACCATCTGTTATTTTTTATTTTATTTATTTCATTTTACATTTTTTGACTGAGATAGTCTGACTGGATGCATGTCCATTTTCAGCAGAGGCCTGAGGAGAAAAGCTCCAAGGTAAACAGATACAACATAACATATTACACATAGAATATTTACAGTGATTACATAAGCAAACAAGATAAACAAGTTCCTCAGGTTAGAGTTGATCCCAGGTGAAAGTCTGGACTAAATTACACAATAAACTGCTTAATAGATTATACATATACTAGAGGAGAGTTAGCCAGGCTTGATACAATGACATAGCCGGTTTAGTCCCAGATGTTGTTTGAGTCTAGTTTTAAATTGACCTAGGGAGGAAAGTAAAGTGATATCAGCTGGAAGAGAGTTCCAGAATCTACTTACAGAGTTTGCAAAGAGAGAGTCACCGGCTGTGTTATTAATTTTGTACATCTGAATTAGAAGTCTGTTAGAGGATCAAACCAGTCTAGGATTATTATAGGGGGTGATAAGATTCTTAAGTGCAGGAGTATTGTCCGGATTATAAAGGATTTTATGGGCCATAATCAATTTGTTATACTGGATTAGACTGGGCAGTTCAAGCCACCCAAGCTGATTTAGATTGATGCAATGATGTGTCCTAAAAGACAGCCCAGTGGCAAACCTGGCAATGTGGCTGTAGCAGATTCAGAGTTTGTTAAGGACAGTCTTGTTTAAATTAGAGAGTAGAGGGCAGAGTTATTCTACAGTGGGTAATCCCCTTCTGCTCCCACCTGCTACTTAAATATTCCAACTGCAAGACTGCACAGTACTGTGGAAAAGGCATAGTCCCCAACTAGCTCTCAACCTCTTAGCACAAAAAATCTAAAAAAATCTAAACTAAGCCAAAAATAATGGGGGGACAAAGCCCTAAAAATAGGGACACATTTTAAATATTTCTCTTATAAACTTAGTTATAGAATAAAAGGATTTGTGTTACCATGGATTTTCTGAGGGATATGAAGTCTGAAACTCAAGTAACTGTCATTTAGGGAATTCAGTCCTCACTGATTTACCACGAAAATTCAGAAAATCACAAATTTTACGAGGAACAAACCAAAAATATGAGGCAAACATCTGGACATTTTGTGAAAATCTGTATAGTTCAGAGGTATACGGGTCACACAAATTATTGATAGCTTTTTTGTCAACCAAATTAAGTCAGCAAAAAAGCTGTCAACTAAATGACAATTTGATATACATAAAGGCTCCCATATCTATCTATCTAGCTATCTATCTATCTATCTATATATATATATATATATATATATATATATATATATATATATATATATATATATACGTGTGTGTGTGTGTGTGTGTGTGTGTGTGTGTGTGTGTGTGTGTGTGTGGATAGATAGATATAGATATATATGAAAGTCTGACAATTCTTTGAAACTAATCCATCAAATGACAACTGATTGAACACAAGTTATCGATCAGCAGATGACCAAAACAAAAACTCAAAATAAAAGAACAAATCTTCTTTTTTGAAGGGAGGGCAAGTCCCCATGCCCCCCACCTCCTGATAATTATATATACCAACTCCAAGATCACACTACAGTGGGGAAAGGGAAATCTCCACTGTACCATGATCTTACACAGTACAACTGCCAATTCAATCAGTTGATTTTTGATACACACACACACACACACACACACACACACACACACACACACAAACACACACACACAAACACACACACACACACATATATATATATATATATATATATATATATATATATATATATATATATATACATACATATATGGATCTTTGACAAAAAATAAACAAGACAAATATCAACACCAAACATGTTGTGTCAAAACCACTGCCTGGTATACACACTACATTGAATGTCAATGTTATTGAAACGCATTTTATCAAAAATAAAGACAGCCATAAGGAAAATCCACATCCACAGAGCATGTGAAACAAATATATACATGAAAATAATGGTGAAACGTTTGTGTAGAAATAGCAGACACACTTTGACATCCACAAAAACTATGTGCCTGAAAAATCAAAATGCATCATAATGAAATGTGACTCAAGTCACACACTTCCATTTAAGTCAAAGACCCTTGAATGTGTATTCCTCTGTTTAAGCCATACTAACAAAAAGTCTGACAAAAATTCTCTGTGAAATATACAGCAGAGACAAAAAGCCCCATGAAGATAATAACTAAACATCACTGTGACAGAACAGTAATGCAAATAAAAAAGTTCAATGTCTACAACACATATTACAAAAGAAATCAACACTTCAACAGCACAAATGGCATAATTAGTGCTGACTATGTCAAAGGACCCATTGAAACAAGTACAAATAGTGTTTGGACTCACAGAGGGCTTCCCAGTTGGAGTGGGTGTGCATCAGGTTCAGCACTGTGCCCACCACTGTTCATACTGGTGATGGACTACAACAGCAAAGAGGTCAGAGGGTACAGATCAGCAAAGTGGCTGTATGCAGACAATATGGCATTACAGGCAGACTCTGAACAAGGCATAAGAAATGAAGTATAGATAAGACGGTTGTGATAGCAGCAAACAGAGGAAATCAAAAGAAACTGACAAATGAGATAGATGGGAAAATAGTTGAATAGGTTAACAACTTCAAGTATCTTGGAAGGTTGGTTGAGGAAAAGGGAAGTCTGAATGAGGAGGTCAAAGCTTGAATCATAGGGGCAGCAGCTAACTGGCACAGAGTATCAAGGGTAGTATATAACAGAAGATTGCCAACAAAACTGAAAAGTAAGGTGCCCAAAACAACTGTGTGACTAGAAATACTATATGGTACAGAAACCTGGGTAGCAAAGGCAGAGGAAGCTAGAGGTGATGGAAATGAAGTGCTTGAGGTGGGTGGTGAGATGCACACTGTGAGACAAACAAAGAAAGGAGGACATAGACCAGAAGCCCAAGTAACTCCAATTGCAGAGAAGGTCAAAGAGAACAGGTTATGGTATTTCAAGCACATATGCTGGAAATCAGAAAATAATCTGTTGAAGATTTGGGGCAAAAAGGAAAAGGCTAAAGGAAATGAAGGCATCCAGCAAAGAGATGGATAGATTGTGTGAGAGAAGACCAGTGACAGTCAAGCATGATTGTCGAACAAGGTAGCAGAGTGGCATTGAATGAAGAGAGATGACAACAATTGACATGAAACCCCATGTAGAAAATGGGAAATAGGGGGTTGATAATGATTATGATAATGATTTTAACAGCACAAACATATAGACATAGACATAGACATCTAGTGAGGATTTACAACCCTAAATTTAAAGCTCTAGTGTTCAAAAACTGATCCATAGTATAGGACAATTTGTTCAGCTGAACATGTGTAAACAGTTCATCCCTTCTTACAAAGCACTGCTTCTTAGGAGACAGAGGAGCACCACCTTATACATAGGCCTGTAAGTCATCCATACAACCCTGTTCTCTTACTATAACATTTGTTACATATCTTAGGTCAGCAAGTCAGTGTCCTAACAAGCAGCATACCCACCTATGCCAAGCTTAAACTGAGTTCTGGGTGTGAGGAAAGCAAAGCAAATTTAATCCAGAGACATTCCAAAATAAAACTGGAAGCACAGGTGGAAACTGAGACTTCACATCAGTTCAAGCAGCAAACATATGAGGACTTCCATAAACAGAAACATCTTCGAAGTGTTTCAGTAGTATAGATACCTCTTCATGAAATTGAGCTCTTAAATAGCTGTAAACCTGTCTAATCTCATCCACATTAAAAAATGCCAGGGTCAGCTTCTGAACACACATGAAACTTTATTCTGTTGTCATAAAACACACAAGCCTGACATTTGTTTTCTTACATATGTTCTGTGCAAATGGAGAAAGCATCCCTTTCCTTGTGCACCAACAATATTTTTTGTACATTATTAATTACAGCTGGCTGAAAGTTGCTAAAGATTTGTAGGGGGTGTTAAGATAATATTTTGCTTATTGATAACTTCTGTCCATAAGGGACATGGGGGCCAAACCAGGGGTAAATTTACAATTTCCCATCCAGTTGTCAAGGTTTTGTTTGAATGGGGTCAAAGATGAACTCTTGTTTTACATGGACGAGGAGCCTATTCCATAGTGCAGGGATCCTTTGGGATACATATCTTTGTGATTTGACCTCACTAGTGTGGATGTGACACTGTGAGGGGAGGGGGTGCATTGGTCTCCCATGTTGGTAAGTACCAGATCCAGTATGTTTGATCCTCAGGTTGGAGGGTGCACTATCTGTTCCAGGGTATTTGTGTTAATAAAGTCCAGGAAGCATTGTTCCTGTGAGTTTGAGGCAGTGTGCATTTCCCAGTCTATAGAGGGGCAATTAAAGTCACCCATGAATAGGGTGTTTGGTTGGATGGTCAGCACCTCTAGAAGGTTTCGGTATGAGTTGTGAGACTCTAGGGTCATAGATAGTGACATGTAGTTAGCCATGATATGGTGAGGGGCCTTACATAGGGTAACATGCAAGTGGATGAGCTCCACTGTATCATCCTGTTTAACCAATCTGGAGGTATGTTTTTTGCCAACACAGATTGAAGCACCTCCACCTTTGGCCCCAGTCTGTGCTGTTGTTGGTCTATATGAGTGGAAGGCACTATGGTCTTGCACTTCTGGAGGACTTTCTATGGCTTTAAGCCAAGTATGAGTGACAGCACAGATGTCTACATTCTCCAGAGTAAGGAGTGCTTTAAGGGTAGTAAAGTTATAATGTCGGTAGTTTTGTCTTTATGCCATAGCATACAAATGGCACTAATGGGGTGGATAAAGTTTCAGGCAATATCTGAAACCCAAAGGGGGGGGTGCATGCAACCCATCCTTGACAAAGCAACATGTTTTTTTTTACCACATTCTCCCATGCCGACAGATACTGGATCCCCCCTGGAGTGACACCAGAAACTAAGCCAATTATTAAAATCAGTAATTTTATGTTTATACTGTGGCATGATGCTTGGTGAAGGTAGAATGCTGCTCAATGCAAGGCTCATACCTGTCTGTGACGCATATTCTGAGAGATGCATTATGTCTTGTTTCATACAGTACAGTGAGGCATGTCTCAGGTCATTTACACCCTCACGGACTATGGCATTGGTACTTGGGGTGCAGTAACTTGAATGCGTGCATGATATTTCAGATCCTGGCTTTAGATAAGCAACTAACCGTTATCTTCACTTAACCCAATCTGGTGAGTGGGGCATCTGGTATCCCAGTGACAAGAGTATTAGGTAAAGTTTATGCTTGCCTTATGGGCTTTGAACCTGGGGCCATTAGGTGTAGGATTATGTGAGATGTTGTTGCTTTTGGTATGTACTTTAGTGATTGCTAAGGAGTGGTGCTGCCATTACGTGGCTTTGGAGGTGTATGAGATTTGAGATGGTTTCTTTAAAGCACTTCAGCATAAGACAATCTGCACGTAGTGAATGGTATGTGTGAGGGATGTAGTGTGTATATTCCTAAGAACCTCATTTGTATGTGATTTTTGCTTCCAAGGAAGTTGTGTATTTACAAGTCTTGCCTAATGTGTTATTTTCTTTACTGATTAACTAGTTGCCTGAAAACATGAGACAATTGTTGCATTGCCCTAGGATGTCAATGTCTACCAAACTGGCCACAGAAATATTTAGAAATTGCATCATTTTGAAATTGCATATTCATGTTGCCTGCTCCTGTAATAGGGTTGGCTGTTTAGGATAAGGATTGGGTTTTAACAGGGGTCTCCTATGGTAGTTTCTGGGAATAAGGGCAGGATGTTATATAATGCTAGGATATGGTAGTGCTAGTCAATACTCAAGCTAGCTGCTCTAAGCTTATTTCTACACAGTGCTACACTGTTTAACAGATTTTTGATCTAATCCTAACTTTATAGGTATATTTTACTATTTTACTGTCTAATCGTTTGCTACTATACAGGGCACTGCTAGCCGCCATGACCTGATGGAAAGCTCCACCCACACAGAGATAAAATATTAGAAACTAACTCCTGTAGGCCTCTAGCTAGTAAACAACCAGACTTTGAGCTTCCTCCAGTGCTTCCCCACTCAGAGAGCCCAGGTAAAGACCTTCTGGCACAGGATGGTATGTGACATCAATAGAACCTGCTGGAGGGACAGATTTGTCTCCCAGAGGTTACTACACCTTTGGAACAGACTCCCACTTCACATTAAACAGAGTACCTCATTGGCCCTGTTCAAACACAATCTGGATGATTGGATGGGTAACTGTAAATTCATTCCATGGGTTCCACCTGTGTCCCTCTTGGACAGGGACAATAGGTGCTGCTCATGGTAACAAGGGTAAAATTTGGCTAGGCTTTTAAGGGCCCTTGGGCCATTAGCCTAATAACTTCCTATGATCCTCTGATCCTGTGATGTCTGACCTTGGAATCTGTTAATGTAAAAACACAGTAAAACCAGTTCTCAAATGCAGATTAAATGGGAAACAACCACCAGACAATGAAGTCCCTGGCTAATTTGCCCATCTGCAAAGGGATTTGGAGGCACACAGACTAAAGAAGCCAACAATCAGAAAAGTCTATTTTTGCCACAAAATTAAATAAATGCTTTAAAAATCCTCAAAAACAGTAGTGATCACTGTAAAAAGCAAGTAGAAGTGCAGTAAATCAAGAAAACATTCATATCTTAGCTTGGATGACTCTGGATACAGTTGAAACACTGGTTAAGTGTTGCAGAGTTTTGTGCCCTTCTTATTGTTTGAATAATTTGCTTGACAGCAGGTCTCTTCTCCTCTTTTGCTTGCATCTCCACCCTTCCAGCCTCATAGGTAGAGACCTTGTCTTGGATCGTTTCTGTGAGAGGACTTTGTCTGCTTCATCCAGCAATGCTTACCTGACCCTGTGGCCTCTTAAGTGACATGACAGTGTGGCTGAAAAAAATCATGCTTATTTGTACTTCTAATCACTTGCACTCATCTTGCACCACTAAAGCCATTCTTTACTTATAATGGTCAACATAAACTTGGACACAGTAGTGGCACTATTTTTATTGTCTGTCCCTCCATCCAGTTCTAAAATTCTTCTTTTCCCGCTTTCCTATAATATCCATTCTTTAGCAGCATATTACTGTAAGAGAACAGAGTACTTTTCTCAACCATGACATGCTGTTCTTATGTATCCCTTTTTTGATTCTGTCAATAAGCATGTTCATCTCAGGAGGCACCTAAATCACATGTTTATCCAAAGTTGGATGAATCTTACTGTGTTATCTGGAAATGTGCTTTGCATACCAATTGACTGTAGATTCACTTTCCTAGAATGCCTCTCCATCTGGTATGTCTTCAACGTCTACTTCAAAACCTTTAAACCATAGATTCTTTACAGACATGCTGGCTGCTACAACTTCTTCATTGTCTTTCAACCTTTTATATAAGTTCTTAATTTTACTTTTGTTTCCAAAATGTAGATTTATTGCCCTATAGACCATTGTCAGACTATTGATAAGTATATAAGTAAAACTCTCATCTTTCCCAAGATTCCAGTGAAATCCCATAGGAATCAGTCCTTTGATTCTTACAGTTTTCATGATTTAAATACCCTGCAAACCTGCAAAAAATATTAAGGAGCAACTGTGTATGTGTGTCTGTGTGTGTGTGTGTGTGTGTGTGTGTGTGTGTGTGTGTGTGTGTGTGTGTGTGTGTGTGTGTGTGTGTGTGTGTGTGTGTGGGCTTGCTCACTGATGATCCAGCTATTTATAAAGCACACACTATCCTGTGCATATCATTCATAGGTTCATAGCTTCATAGAAGGTTACTAGGCTAGTGACCTTAGAGCCCTTACAAGCCTAGCCATGTTAATCCCGAGTTGCCTCACTTGTCTTTAGTTAGATGGACGTAATTCACAGAACATGTATATGATAAACACCAACTACCTCTCTCCATGAGGAACATGGGTGCCACTGCTGCGGTGATTTTGCAGTCTCCCATCCATTTGTCCAGGTTGCACTTGAATATGGTCAGTGAGGAGCTCTGCTTCATGTGAACTGGAAGTTTATTCCGCAGTAGAGGTAATCTTTGGAAGATATATCTGTATCTCCAGCATGTTCTGTTAATGTCACAGTCTAGGTTAAGACCCCTAGAGCGAGTGACTCTTGTGTCATTTGACTTGCAGATGTGCAGCATATCCAGGGCAGCAGGGTCAGAGACTGACCTGTAGGCCAGGCACAAGTCACCTCTCAGCAGCCTATATGATACAGAGTACAGTGACAGGGCTTTCAGTCTATCCACATAAGTCATGGTTTGGAGGCTGTGCATTTTCTTAGGGGGAAACCTCTGTGGTCTCTCCAGCTGCTGCAGGTGTCTGGTGAGGCATATACAGAAGGGAGAATTGTACTCTATTAATGGTCTGATGAGGGTCAAGTACAGTGGAGTTATAACATCTGAGTCCTGGATGTGATGCCCTTAACTTATGAGATGCACAAAGTAGAAGGCTTTCCTTACCACTGTGGAAACTTGGTGGTCGAAGTTCAGATTGTCATCTACATGTGTTCCCAGATCTGTCACCACTGGGTTTGAACTTGGGGGGGTGCTGACAATATTGCAATTATCAGGGAATTCCGCTTTGCCAAAGGGGATAATAATGCCCTTCTTTGCATTTAGTTTTACACTGTGGTTTTGGCACCAGCCATTTGTCTGTGTTAGCCCCTCCTATAATATGTTAACATCATTGGGGGACTCAGTGATTGCACCCAATATGCAATCATCTGTGAACTTGGTAAGCCAAAGGCCATCTACTTCAGCCTGGATGTCCAAGAAATAGATTCCAAACAGCAATGGGCCCGGCACACATTCTTGTAGAACGCCATTGGTGACGAGTCTACTGGTAGAGGTGGAGTCACCAACTTTGACAGTGTGTGTTCTGTTGATGAGCCAGCTGTCTGGCCATCTAGTGACATAAGGGTTAAGCCCCAGCTGGGAGAGTTTCTCAGTGATACTTGAATGGAGGATTGCGTTAAAAGACTTGGCTAGGTCAAGATAGGCAGTATGCACTGTCTTACCTTCATCCAGGGCTTTGGTGTCTTTCTTGAAGAAGTCTGCTAGGTTTAATAAGTATGATCTACCCCTACTGAAGCCAAACTGGGTTGGCTCTAGAGTTTGAAGGTCACCTATGTCCTTGTTGATAAGATCCATGATAATTCTTTTCATGGCCTTGCAGATGAGGCTGGTTAGACTTAGGGTCTATAGTTCACAGGGTCAGTTGATGGCCCCCCTTTGTGCAAGGGGATTACTGTTGCTGTTCTCCACTCTGGTGGAACAAAGCCAGTAATTAGGCTATATTTAAAGAGAACTCCAAGTGGGTCTGCTAGGTCTTGTTTTAGATTGCTTAATAAGCAACCTGGTATGTTATCTGGTCTTATTGATGCCATATTTTTGGCTTTAGGGAGTGCAGATATGACCTGATCTCTAGGGGTACTAGGCAGAGGGCTGGTGTCAGGTACGCTTGAGGTATGGCTTGTGGGGACAGAAGGGTGAAATTTGTGCCAAATCTGTCAACTAAAAGGTTGGCAATTCCCTCTAGTATAGTATGAGCGGTACCATCTACTACCAGTTTGACACACAGCTGGGCATTCCCTTTTAGATTTCAGACTTAGTTAAAGAATGCCTGATGATTAGCCTTAGCTAGAGATGCTATTTTACCTTTGTAATTAACTTTAGGGGACTTTACAAGATTTTTGATTTGCTTGCTCAAGCCATGTAGGGAATTCTTCCTCTGTTGAGTCAGTTCCCTCTTGTTCTTAGACATCACTTTCTTCCTTTTGTTATAAAATCTGTTTATACTTGAGGTCCACCAGGGTGGCTTTTTTTTCAGGAGGACCTGGTTTTATTCCAGTCAGGCACAGCCGAGTCTATACAGTTGCTTAAGTGCTTATACAGGGCATTTGTGTGCACCTCTGCATATGAGTCATTGTTGTCTGTGACTGCGGGGGGGGGGTTGGTATAAAACTTTTTATGCCATTGCTTAGTAGGCTGTAGTTTGCTTTGGAAAAGTTTTTTAGTTTTTTCGCTTCTGTGGTGGTGACACATTCAGTAGTTACTTTGAATGAGACTGATTTATGTTCCAACCTTACTAGGGAGGGCATCACACAGGGGGGAGTGCAGTGACCGCCCCATGTTGGTGAGTCCTATGTCTAGGTTATTTGAGCCCCTTGTGGGGGGTGCAGACTATCTGTTCCAGAGAATTTGTATTGAAAGTCCAGGAACCTCTGGGCAAGCATGTTTATGGTCATTTATGTCACCCAGTCGATGGAAGGATAGTTGAAATCTCCCATGACTAAGGTGTTGGGTTGTATGGCGAGTGACTCCAGTAAGTCCAGGTAGGCACTGTGCTTTTCTTGGTTCATGGCTAGGGACCTACAGCTAGCAATGATGTGGTAGGGTATTTTGCCTACAATTAATTGGACATGGAGTAGTTTGAGAGAGTAGTACTGTTTGACCAGTCTTGAGATGTACTTGGCTTTAATGAAGTTGGATACACCTGCACCTTTGTGTCTTTCATGCTCATTTTAAGGTCTGAACATATGGAAGGCATTGTAGCCTTGCATGGCCATGGTGCTCTCCATGACCTTGACCCATGTCTTAGTGACTGTACAGACGTCAGCATCTATCAAGGTGAGGACTGCTTCCAGTGAGTGCAGTTTCATGTTTCAACTCCTAGCATTAAGCAGCAGAACCTTGAGTTTGTCTTGAGTGGATTTTGTTATGTCGGAAATGTTGTTGTTTTGACATTGCCTAAAAAAGGCACTATGTGGAGGCAAGTGGCTTTGCCAGTATCTGAAAGCCTGGAAGAGACAGGTGCAGACCATCTCTAGCAAAGCAGCATGGCCTGTCTGCCATGTCTTCTCAGGCTGACAGATACTGGATCACACTGGACTGACACTGCAAGCTAAGCCAATTGTTGAAGTCAATAATTTTTTATTTATGTTGTGGCATCATCCTGGGTAATGGTAGAATGATGCTTAGGGCTACAGTCATACCTGCTTGGGGCACATAATCTGAGAGTTCAGTCATGTCTCTCTTCATATAGTCCAAACAGGTATGTCTCAAGTCATTCACCCTAACATGGACTATGACAGAGTCATAACAGTACATGTTGAGTGACTTGAGTGCATGTGATTTGATGGATCCAGGCACCTGACAAGCAGCTGACTGTGACCTTTTCCTTGTCCAGCATGGTGAGGGGGACATCTGTGTGTCTCACTATGGAGTTGCCTATAACCAAGACATTATGTTTTGAGGTGTTTTGCCTTAGGGGCTTATTTGCTGAGACACTGGTGTATGTGTTATTATGTGTAGTAGTTTCTATTTCCATAGCAGCATGTGCAAGTGCTTTAAGTTTGGGAGGTCTCTGATCTTTTAGTAGGCTTCTAGTTAATACCTCTTCATATGTGAGTTTATGTGTTGTGACCTCATTTTGTGTGAGAGGTGTGTGCTGACTTTACTTTCTAAAATTCAGCCTGGTCTTAATCTCATACTGGTTCTTTGTTAAGGAACGTACAGCAAGTCATGTACTGGGTTATCATCATGTTGCAGACTTAATAACTGGCTTAGTCAGTGACTTTTGTTTGGCAAAGTGTCCTTTAAAGCTACATGCTTCCTTTATTCAGTAGACATCCTTTTACACTGTAAGAGTATATCTGTGTGTGACATTATTTTATTTTATTAAAATGTTCAAACATTTTACATATAGATTGATAGGTGTGTAGCAGGCAAATGGCCCTGGAGCCTTCACAAGCCTAGCCCATAGAAGTGCCCTGGCATAGTACAATAAACAGCTTAATGTTAAAACTCTTTCAAAGCAGAACTAGTAAAATATGCAGTAAAACTAAAAAAAAAATAAAATAATAAAATTGATTTTAATTAAATAAAAGTATTTAAAACTTTAAAAATATACCATTGTAAAGGTTGAATAATTGTCTGTGCCAGACCCACAGTCATAATCTTTAGTCGGCTTTAGCTATGATTATCCAGCTTTGAAACCTAATTGTGCTGTATTTATTATCTGCGCTGTTTTGTTTTTCCTTTTTTTTTCATTTATGACTATAGACTGAGGCTGAAAGTCTTGGCTGGGACTCAAAAGAATTTCACTGTGCTCATGTAACTGCTGCAGCCAAAAGGGTAGTTTATATGAATGTGAGAAATGCGATTCACGGATATGATTAGCCACAATGAGGAAAGACATTACCAGCTGATTTGCAAGTTTCTGAATCGCAAGTTGCTACCACTAGCACTAATAAGTACTTTCTTCCAATAATCGCCACTGGCAGCCAATGCATTGTGTTGGCATAGGTACCTCCTCATTTACTCTCCCACATAAATGCACACACACACACACACACACACACACACACACACACACACACACACACACACACACACACACCTGTCAATTACCCCTGATTTTACAGAACATTCCTGATTTTTCCAGTTAATATTTGCTCTGTCCCTCATAAATCGCAGGCAGTGTCATACTTCTTACTGTTCAGAAAATGCTTTGTGATACAAACCCTTTTGTTCTGTTAACTTAAGTGACTTGAGTGATTTTTAAAAAGGGTTCACTGTGTCTAGTGCTTCTTCCCAATAATAAAGACATTGCTAATTTGTCTTGAAGGAGTTGAGGGGTATGGCAGCTACGTCCCCTACCCCACATACACAGACACGCACAACACATGCAATCACAGAGAGTCACAGGGACATGCACATACACATCTACTCTATTTATCCCCTAACTTAACCTCCTACTGCAACCACCCGGGCAGACACACACTCACATACATATGCATGCTAGACTATCACTGAAATTGAATACATGTAGACCACATACACAAAAAACACAGACACATTCACATGAACACACACACCCACACATGCCTACACACACACACACACACACACACACACACACACACACACACACACACACACACACACACACACACACACACACGCACATACTCTTATCTGTCCACTCATACCTTTTCAGGCATACATACATGCTGCCATGTACATACACACACTCACACCTCTGTGCCACTACCTCCCTACTAAACTCCTTGACACTTCCTGCAAAGCAGTCGCTCCCATTAGAAGTATTTGGGTCATGTTAATTTATTTATTGTAAGCACATCTGGTCATATTAATTTATGTACCCTTATGATTCCCTAGCTGAAAGGATAAAGCTCTGTGGAGAAAACTCAACACCTCTCTATCCAGAGGCTCTTGTTTGTCCAGCAGCAGGAACACCAGCAATGTAGGCTGGAAATCTTGGGTTTGAGTCTGAAACAAGAGCTTGTAGTATCCTTTCACTTCTACAATTCTCACAGTGCATGTGTGTTTATAGTTTTACCTTGGTCAACATGCTGAGGGGGGGTTCTTAGCCGAAAAGATAAATCTTTTGGGGGACAATTCAACACTTACTTCTCCTGAGGCTCTGGCTGGTTCAGCAGTAGTGGCAACCATCTAATATCCTGGTAGTCTGGGTATCCTGGTAGTGGGAAGTATGAGTTTAACCCGGGATATCGGTGTGCTTGGAACCTGTTCATGTTTCTATGTGGACAAGACTGTGAGACAGTTTAAAGAAAGGTTATCTAAGCACATCAGTGATATCTGTTTTAAAGATCTTAAAAATCCCCTGGTGAACCATGTGCATGAATTAAATGGACACAAGTTCTTTTTTTAGAGTATTACAAGTAGCATCTGAACAACAGAGAGGCAGTGATCATAACCATTGCTTGGAACTTGCAGAAATGAAATGGATAGGAAGATTAAGTATTAGAGAAGATGATTTTCATGAAGAAGTATTAAGAATGGAGACATTTTTTTAACACAGAGACTATGATAAGAAACAGATTGCTAAGGCACAACAAAAAATTAGGGCCACACATGGGCAACAAGGGAGATCCTATTTGTATCGGTATGGCACCCACCCCCAACAGAGTTCTGAACAGATGAAAAAGAGGCCACAAGCGGAGCAGGTTAGCCATGTTGTTTTAAATTATACGAGTGATATTAAGCATGTATGTGACATCATTCAAGCTAACTGAAAGATCCTTACATCAGATGAGATGATTAAAGAGCTTGTTGGAAATAGACTGCATTTTGCCTTTAAGAACAGTTGCAACCTTAAGCAAATGCTATATTTTAAACATAAAGCATCAGTAAAGATACAGTCCAGCAGGAAAGGAACCTATCCATGTTGTTGTTGTTGCTCTAATTGCAAGTATATATCTAAAGATCAAGATTTCAAACTTCCACTCAGTAATTTTATGTTTATAATGAAGCTGTATGCTTACTGTACTACTAAAATTTGGTGTACTTGGCTACATGCGACAGTTGTACATGTTTCTATGTAGGCAAGACTGTGAGACAGTTTAAAGAAAGGATATCTAAGAACGTAAAATGGGTATTTCTTCTGTGTTGACATTATAACATGATGCTAAACTCTATGTATAAAACATTTAGTATGCAAACAGCTCATGTGCAATACATGTGACAAGCAGACATCAGATCTGACTTACAAGACATGGATAAGGTTGATTACAATATAGATAATAGGAATACAAAAAATGAGGCAAGGAAAATGAAACATAAGTCATTAGGTAGATAATAGTTAAAGCTAGAAGCATGAGAGAGGCAATGTACTGACAAAGAGTCAAGGATAGTGGGGGTAAGAATAGTAGGGTACATATTGATATAGAACCTGGTTATAAGAAAGTGGTGGAGAGCATTTGATGAAGCTGGAAAGTCAGAAAGAAGTTAAAATATAAAGTAGGGCTTATGATAGGAAGGTATTTGTGCAGGAATGGTAGAAAGGTTTGTTGTATAGAAGAGGAAAGATGCTATAAAGGGTAGGGAGTATGATCCCCAAAGGAAAATGGAGTTACCCATGTGAGGAGTATGTGCGCAAGCACATCTGGCTTAGGTGTTATCTTAGTAAGGGCTTGAAGGTGGATGGTTTCTTTTAGATATGTTGGGATGGTGTTCCATGGTTTAGATATGTAATGGGAACATAAGGAAGTTCCTGCTGTTACTAGACTTTGTTGTGATTAGTAAGAGTTTATTGGTTGCACAAAGGTTTCTACCTGGAGAGAATTTGTGCAGGGGATCTTTTAGTGCTGGATATGTTTCTAGTGTGTGTAGAAGATTGCATACAGTATGAATTTGTGAGTATATTAAAGAACAGTGGGGTAGTTCAAGCCAGTTTAGTTGTATCAAGGCTCTGCAATGATGAATCCTATTTGCAAATATTAATTGTAACAGGTGGTGAGTTTAGCTTTAAGTGTAGTATTTAGGTGATGCATATAACAGAGATGGAAGAGGGTAGGTAGATGCAAATGTCTGTCTTGCATTGTCTGTAAGACAGTGTTGGGTTCTATAGAGGGAGATGATGTCTTTTTTAATGGCTTGTAATATGTGTTGGTCAGATGTGAGATTATTGCCAGTTAGGGCACTCCGAAGCATTGTTTGTGTTATGGTTTCAATTTTTGCATTGTTGGATGAGGTTATTTTGAAAGCTTGTTTTTCATTTTGGTATTATATAGGAATGAAGAACATTGTTTTTGTTTTGTTTTGTTTTAGGATTTAAAAGTAGACTTGCATCTTTTAGCCAAGTTTCCATAGCAGTGAAATAATTTTGGTTGATGTTCTGAAATGTCAGAAGGGATGATGCTGCACATATAAAGGTTGAGTTATCATCATACTGAACTATGCTAGTGAAATGGGTGGCAGTGTTTAGTTTGCTTTTAAACATGTTGAAGAAGTGGAAGGTGTAATATTGATCCTTGCAGGACCCCAACAGTGGCTGGTAGGAAGGATGAGAGATTTTGTTTCTGTTTGGCTGCTTGCTACCTGTCAGTCAGATAGCTATGGATCCATGACAGAGATGGCTTGATGAGACAGACAGAAGAAAGTAAAATGTTGATGGGATATGTTTTCAAATGCTTTTGCTAACTCTAAGAATAGTGAGGATACCATGATGCTGTCATCCCTATGGTTCTGTATAATGTTGGTGATGTTAAGGGGAACAGTGTCAGTACTATGGTGAGGTCTAAACCATGCTGGGTTTTTGGAGAGAAGATTGTTAGAGTTAAATGCATTGCATAAGTTGTGAGTGGATGCATTTTTCTAATATTTTTGACAGATAGCAACAGTGACACTTACAACTATCAGTAATATGATTTTGGGTAGCATCTATATATTTATTGGGAAAGTTTGACTTGGAACAAAGCCAGTTTTTAGCAGAGGTCCAGGGAGAAACACTCAAGGCACATGTCTTTGTGACATGGGAGGAAACTGGAGTACCCAGAGAAAACCCACACAAATGCAGGGAGGACATCTAGACTCCACACAGAGAGCACCCCAGTCAAGAATCAAACCAGAGAACCTCTTGCTGTGAGGTGACAATGCTACTGCTGCACCACCATTGTACTTGTCTTCTGAATTCTCCAACCTTTCTGAAAAGCTCAATGAATCCTTATACTACATTTTGGAATACACTTTACCTTTGTACCCAGAACATCATCAGCTGTAATAAAATACCAATAATTCCCCCAAAAATGAACTATTCCAACTATGAAGAAGCATAACAGCATGTGACAATCTAAACTTCACTACATTCTGTCACTGAGTTACTTTCATTCCTTCTTTTACCAGTAGTTCTAACATTTGATTTTTGTTTAACCTTACTTAATGATAAATAGAATTTTTTTTCTACATAACCCTACATTTTAACTGTTGAACTATTTCCATTGCAACTTTCAAAAAGTCTTCTTGTGAGCATGAAAAAATGCTTTTAAGAATTTACCATAAGTTAATGACTTAACTAAATGTGAATTAGTTGCTGTGGGCTTCCTATACAATGTCATGCATATTTATTTATTTTAACATATGCCTTAACATCCAAATAATCTATAACGTGTTCATTCTGATTAACAGTAAATGATATTCCAAAATTGTTTTCCTGAATCCCTAGATCCTTAAATAGCATGAATCATAATGTAGCCACCCCCTTTACAACACTATTCAACCTCAACTTCCATATAGGTTTTGTAGCAAAGAAAAGGAAAATAGTTATAGCGATTACCCTGCATAAGGGACGACCTTCCATAGACATAGGAAACTACAGACCCATAAGTCTGGCAAGCGTTATATGCAAAGCCATGCAATTGTTTATCATGGAGCTAATCAATAAGGACGCACGGAGCCTTCAAACATTGGACATCTGGTGGCCTTAAAACTCTGGATTTGTCAGGGGCAGGTCATGCTTCCTCAAAGTGCTGGGCTTCTTTGAAGAGGTCATCAAAGCAATGGATGAAGGTGAAACAGTGCACAGCACATACCTCAATCTGGCCAAGGTTTATGATACAATCCCCCACTTAGACATAGCAGAAAAGCTAAATAAACTGGGAATAAACCCTTACATCACCCTCTGGATTGCAAACTGACTCACAAATAGGACAAAGGACATAAGAATAGGAAAAGCTACTTATGCAAAGATACCAGTCATCAGTGGAGTCCCCCAGGTTTCTGTGCTGGGACTATTTGGAAACTTGTGTGGTCAATGACCTAAGTTTTGACAAATGTGTCCACTGTCATAAGAAAGTCATTCTGTACCGAACAGCTTATAAACAAAGGGATTGTGCCTAGATCTAGTGATGTCATTGTCCTCTTTCATTTAGGTTGCTTCCCCTCTACTTTTGTATGAGTATATATTACTCTCTCACTTTCTTTTCTTTCTCTATGTTGCCCTCCCATTGCAAAGTGCATCTCAGAAGAAAATTTATTGGCACTTTTGTTTGCTTTGCTTGTAGATACCTGTTGCTCAGAGACTACCCTTATTTGAATTTTCTGCTTTACATTAAAATAAATTGCTTCAGAACTCTGCATTTTTCTGTGTACCTCACTTTTAGGATTTACACTAAGTAAACAATCATGGTGATCATAAAATGCCTAGCCGTATACACCTTTAAGTAGACACACTTAAAATTAATGTCACCCTTTTTAAGCACTTAGTAGTGCTCTCTTCCCAAATCAAACAGGGCCGTATGTGATAACCTTGGAGTTAAGTTGTATCTGCCTCAATATTCAGACAGTCCTATTTGAAGTGCTTTTGTCTTTTATTGATTCTTACTTCAGTTTTCTATCAGGTCACCTTTAGTTCCTATACTGACATCTCTTACAGTTTTGGGTATATGTTGCTGTGTCATTGGTATGTGTTTCTGATAACAGACAGGATACTTTCACTGTTCAGCCACAGCCAAGCTTTTGTCGCTTCTGTGCCAAACCTCTTCTCCTGGTTTGGTTCTGATATGTCGCTGCTGTGCTCCTTTCTTCATTCTTATATTGAATAGTTGTATCAAGCTGTTGCGTTATCTTTTTCTTATTAGGTGCACAGTTCTGCCATCTTGTGTCCATGAATCCTCTTCCTCCCCACATTTTCCAAAGAGCTTTAAAATGGGGAAATCTTTTACTGCTATTGCACCATGAGTAAAATCAAGGGTTACAGCCACAAGATGCAACAGTTTTTCTATGACTGTTTGAATTTCTACATGTGTGAGGGATATTCTTTTCTATCATAATGAATGCATGCAATCTCTACTTTTTGTTTGTTACTAATAGATCTGCAGTGGTGGTGCTGCGGTAGCGTTGTCGCCTCACAGTAAGACGTCCTGTTCGATTCTCAGATAGAGCGTCTTCTGTGTGGAGACATGCATGAATGGGCGTAACTTTGTTGAAGGTTGCGTCAGAGCTGGCAACCCTGCACGTAAAAATCTACTGCTAATCATTAGCTAACCGGAGTTCCGCTGTGGCGACCCCTAACCGGGAAAAGCCGAAAGACACAACAACAACAATTATGCTTACATGCTAGAAAACCGTTGGGAAGGGTAATCATGATTCCAGAATTGTGCAGAACTTAAAAGTCTCTGCCTTCTAGAAATTCAGTAGATTTCACTAACTTGACTGCAAAATAATGACATAAGGCTGATTTAGTTATTCTAGCTGCATTCGTGTCACAGTCCACAGGAACAACTTAATTTGTAACATGTATTTCAGTTTTCACATTTCTGCTAGTAACATTCTCTTTAGAATTAGTAGCATAGAACTTAATATTTTGACCCTTCCCCCACATTTGAAACAACTGAGCACACTTCTTTGCTGATCTTTATTTCACAGAAGATGACACATTTTGTACAGCTGTTTTAGACTTAACAGCAGACTATTCAGTCTTAAACATTCATTAATTTATAAGTGTCCTGGTAAAGTTACAAGCTTATCAGAATTATTGGGATCACTTTTCAATACCCATATTATATTACTAGGCAAAAGTCTCTTAAACCTATCTGTTGCTAAGGCTTATTAATTTATTGCTGTTATCAGAGTTTTAGTCAAAACTTTAAAATGTGTTTTAAATCAGACATGTGAATCACACTAGTTTATGATTATTAAAAGTCCAGCTATAACATTTTATTGCTTATGCCTCACTTTTTTAGTTTGCCGTAGTCCATTTAATCAGTTTCCTCCATGCCTGTCTAAACATTCGGTGCATCTCATGTCAGCTGGAAAGGCAGTTATTTTTGTCCATTCTGCTCAGTTCTAGTGTTCTAGGGTAGAATACCATTTAAGTGACCAGACACAATTCTATGTCATCCTTTTTATTTAGTTTCTTCATAGGCAGAGTACTGGAATTGGCAGTTAAATTAGCGAAATCAACTAGTTGTTGCTGTACTTGCACCAGCTTCTGTTTTTTCCCCACCTATGATTCCACAAATAATTTTAGTAGGTCCTCCATGGTTGAGGTCACTGGGAGATAATTTCTGTAACAATAGAAATGCCTGAGTGACATAACAGTGACATTGTTGTAGGGAATTAGCCCTTGGCAGAAGAAGTACTGTAAGAACTGGTAAATTGCAAGTATCTGGCCACCTTTAAGACCAAAGAATATTAGAGCCACCTCTTTGATAAAAGTTTACTTTATAAATTCAGCAAGGAAACAATAGTTTACTCATAATAAACATATCAGTCCAAATAGTGGCATATAAATAAACAAAATACAAAAAGTTGTAAACTCCTACATAAACTATACTATGGTTTAAGAATCTTCCTACATAAACTATACTATGGCTTGAGAATCTAGCCATAGTTTTATGTTCCTATGTTGAAGAAATCTATCATAAAACAATGTATATTTTATTCAGTCACAGAAAATGACAACTACCCCAAAGATTCATTTTAGTATCTGAGATAAAAAGAATGAAGAATTAACAGCCCAGCTATAAACTATCTAATTAAATAGGTACACATATGTAATGGAAACTATGGCCCTATTTAAACTACCCAGCTCTTAAGATAAAACCATTTCTGTCTAGTAAACTTATCCTCTCCTGTAGCAAGAGACCCAAACTCCATCTGCTTCATGTAGGGTAGTAACTCTTTCATGTCCTATAATGTGGGGGTTACGTTTTGATTCCATTTCTTAGTAATACACTTTTTCATGACAACAAACAAAATTTGAAGAACTGTATATTCAGGTCTGGGAAAACAGTCATGACTACAACCCCAAGTAACCACAGACCTGGAAAATAGACACATTTCCCACTCCATGTAGAAGCTAATTTTAATGCAAAATCTCCAATAAATTGCACAGTGTAAGACGATTCCAGAACATATGTAGCCAGTCAGCAATATCAGGTTGTTCCCATCTCCAACAATATGGAGAAACATTAAAAAAATGTCTAGTCAGGCAGGTGTATAAGAGCTAGCATAGCCAGTGAAACACTCTGTATACTGTGTACATTGTAGCATATCTATGACATTTGTTAGAAACCTCAAAAACAATGCACAGCACTGCGCATAGCTTATAGCAAAGGATGCCATGTCCTTGGGTTCAAAGGATATAGACAATCTACTAGCAGGCAAGTTTAGTTTAAACATCACCTCCCTCACCCCTCCTACATTCCCAGATCACATCCCTATATCTATACTATACTCTCTAATCTCCCACGACCATGTCCTCATAGCACTATACAAAGCCATGAACACTATTTCTATGGGGCTAGATAACATACCAAGTGGTCTGTTGATCAGCCTGAAACAGGAAATTGTCAGACTCTCTACTAAAGCTATTCAGTTTCAACCTCCAAACTGGCTTGTTACTGATGAATGGAGGACAATAAAAGTCACCCCCTTGCATAAAGGTAGGGAGTGACTTGATCTGGGTAATTATAGACATATAAGCCTGACCAGCATTATCAGAATTAATAAATAAGAACATGGGCAACTTACAAACTCTCTCAACCTAAGCCAATTCATATTCATTCAGGGCAAACCCTGCATACTTAACCCAACTGATTTCTTTGAAAAGTTTACTGAAATACTGGATGAGGGCAAATTGGTACACACCACATAACTAGATCTCAAAAAGACATTTGATACCATCCCACATTCAGGCACCATAAATAATCTTTACCAGTTAAATGTAAATCTCTGTGTAATTCACTGGATAATGAATAAAAAGTTCACACAGAAAAAACAATTGGTTAATAAACACAAAAAGAAAAATCTAGCAAAGCTAGACTTTCTACTGTGTGATACCTTAAACATATTGCATCAGAGGCAACATGGGATATATGCAAATTACCCTTTAAGGATATCAGGTGTTTCAGTTAAATGGCAATTCTGAATGTCCATGACTTTTTCTTTTACTTTCAAGTCTATTTATGGACAATTTCAGTCCAATAAAGCCAAACCCCTCTAGCTGTGGGCATGCATGTTTCTGCTTTCTCATGGCATCATCAGCACAGCATAAGAGAAATGTTTACATTTTGTAAACACAGGGTTGTCATACCCAACTGATATCCATAAACATCAGGGTGTCTACAAAATATCCCATCTAACAAACTAAAATAATGAGTAAAAAGGTCACACAGAAAAACCAATTGGTTAAAAAACACAAAAAGAAAAATCTAGCAAAGCTAGACTTTCCACCATGTGATACCTTAAACGTCTTGCATCAGAGGCAACATGGGATATATGCAAATTATCTTTTAAGGATATCAGGTGTTTCAGCTAAATGGCAATTTTGAATGTCCATGACTTTTTCTTTTACTTTTAAGTCTATTTATGGGCAATTGCAGGCCAATAAAGACAAAGTCTTCTAGCTGTGGATATGCATGTTTCTGCTGATATCCATAGACAGATGCTGATGATGCCATAAGAAGGCAGAAACATGCATGTCCACAGCTAGAGGGGTGTACTTTCTGCTACTTATGAATATAATATTTTGTATGACTGTTGTCATTCTCCTTAAAGATCTGCATCCAAAATTCCATCCTTTCCTTATTTCTTAATTATCCTCCTGCTTCAGCATCTTCACCCTTTTCCACTTTGAAATGTAGCATTCTGCTTCTGTTATATATAAAAGCCTTAACTGTGTAGTTCTAAAATATCCATTCAAATCCAGTAATCCTAAACCACCGTGTTCTATTGGGAGGATCAACTTATCCTGCTTGACTCTTGCCCTCTTCCCCTCCCAAATAAAATCCTTCAATTCTTTATTAATTGCTATCCACAACTTCTCCTCTGGTTTAAAAATATATGTCTGACGTGTGTATAAAACTAAAGGGACTAAAAATATTTTACTGATTGTATCTCATTATCCATATATATAGGCAAGAGCTTCCAGTTTCTCTGTTTTTGTATTTTCTTTTATTTAGTCTCTTCTCTCATATTAACTGCCATAACAGAATCATTTCTGATCCATGCTCCTAAATACTGCATTTTAGCATGCTCCATAAATATGGGTATTGCTGAACCAATTCATGTGTGAGTACATAGTTTATAGCTATAACCTTTATTTTATCTTCATTAAGTTTATATCCCCCAAAAATACTGTCTCATAATGTTCCACAACACTAAGATGTCCTTTTCTGATTCCATCAGGTACAAAATAATATAATTTAGAAATAAAGACAATTTTTCTTGAGCATCTTAAACATGATACCAATTATATCCTTGAATTTCTGACTCCCTTATTTTATTTGCCAATGGTTCTAAATATAATGCAAATAACAAAAAGGAAAGAGGACACTCCTTCCTGGTTCCTCTGATTAGATACAGATTGTCAGAGAAGAACCCTCCCACTTTGTTTTTGGCCTCTGATCCCTCACCATCCTTCTAATTAACTTTATTATTTTATAATGAAATGCTTCCATTGCCATTGTGATGCCCCCACTCTAGGCCATTAATCAAGGAGCCTGAATCCTCACCACTGACACTGGAGAGAGATGTTCACTTGGAATACAAATGGATACACTCAATATTTCTAGATGCAGACTTCTCTGCATCAACACTCAGCCCGGGATCTGGGTTTCCCTGTCTGTCTCTCCACAGATCCCCAGTAAGGATCCTCACTGGAACAGCTGTTAAGTCCCCAGCTGAGTGTCCAAGCCAAGTCCTCCAGCATCCTCTCTGTGAAACCAGTGCTTTGTGTCCCTATCCCAAGCAGCTGACACACACACACCTTGAGATTTGATTTGCACACACACATACACCTGGGAAAGGCTTGCACAGATTACCCGCTCTAGAAACTTTGCCCAGACTATAAAGTAGATTCACTGCCACCAGTCAGTTACTATAAGGCTCTTAAAAAGGTATCTAATTATACTGAGTGAAGTTAATATTAATATAAATGGTAATGTTGACCAAACAGCCAGGCTTTCAGGAGTGGCCACACTTATCACCAAATAAATATATGCAAATACTCTCAAAGCTTAAATATTTTCTAAAATGACCAGCCACAATGAAAAGTTTAATTATATTTAATAATAAATAAGAAAAGAACATGAAAATATTAAATATCTATTTACAGTAAACACCAGAGTTTCAGTCATGGGAAATATTAAAATAACACAGATGGAAAGATTCACACAGTTCCAGAAAAACAATATTTAACTATTCTCACTATGTTTTCCTAACTGATTTAGAGAATTAGTATCCCTGGTCGCTCACTAGAGCAAGGCAAGTGTAAGTAGGTGAGGGATCCTTCTATGTCACGTTCCAAGAAAGACTGCCTCGTTTGACTGAGAGACTTTTCAATATAGTATCTAAGTATTATTTCTTGGATAGCTTACAGGAAGGCATCATATCTGGTCATCTGACTTCTGGTTCGTAGGTTTATAGGTGTGTCCTAGGCCAACAGCCCTGGAGTCTTTACAAGCCTAGTCCATAGAAGTGCCCTGGCATCATGCCGCCATTAGTTCTTGGTGCCTCTATCAAGTAAAGCCACTGGAGTGATCCCCGGGGTACTTTCTATTTCTCATCCACTCATCAAGATGTATTTTGAAAAGGGCTAGTGAGGTGCTCTGCTTGACATGTATGGAAAAGCCTAGTCCAGAGCATGGGCAGTCTCTGGGTTATGAACCTGTCCCTCCAGCATGTTCTGTTGATTGTGGTAATGAGGTTGAGGTCCCTGGAGTGTGTGGTGTGGAGGGATTGGAATTTCTTTAGGTGTAACATTTCTAACAGGGCTGGGACACACATGGCTTTGTAAGTCAAGCAGAGATCGCCTCATAATAGACGATATGAGACAGAGAAAAAACAGAGTTTTTTGAGTCTGTCCATGTAGGACATGTGTTTATGGCCTAGGATCCTCTTCATGAGGTACTTTTGTGGCCTTTCCAGCTGTTGCAGCTGTTTAGTGAGGTACATGCCAAATTGGGCATTATACTCGATGACTGGTCTAATGAGGGAAGAGTAGAGAGGGATGACTACTTTCTTCCTGGGTACCAAACCCTTGGTAATGAGATGTGCCACATAGAAGGACTTTCTGACCACAGTGGCAATGTGGTGGTTGAAGGAAAGGTTGTTGTCCCCAGATCTCTTATAACACCTTCAGTGTTCAGTGGGCTAGCATCAATGTGGTAATTAGTCGGAACTGAGTTTTGCCCAAAGGGAATGACGACGCATTTTTTGGCATTAAGCTTAAGGCCATGGTTTCGACACCAGTCGTTGGTCTCAGTGAGGCCTTTTCTGTAGGATGTGTACATCACTTGGGGAGTTAATAATGGCTCCCAGCTTGCAATCATTGGCTAACTTGGTCAGCCAGAGACCTCGGTGTTGGCCTGGACATCTGAGAAGTAGATGCCAAACAGGAGAGGACCCAGGACCAATCCCTGTGGGACTCCACTCATAACTGGTCGGCAGTCTGACTTGGAGTCTGCTACTTTCACACTGTGGGTTCTATCTGTGAGCCAATTTGCAACCACCTAGTGATATAGGGGCTGATGCCTAGTTTGGTGAGTCTATCAATAATTCCTTTGTGGTTCCCACACTATCCCCTTTGGTTAGAAGCTGCCAGGATGTAGCACCTATGTGTCAATAATACACAGAGAGAGAGCCTTGCTAAGATCTGCTGCAGCTCTTGGAAGTCATAAAACAATTGTAGCATAATCCTCATACAGAGCTACCAAGCCAGGCATCTCACAGATATTTCATCTCTGGCTGCAATCAGAACTGTAAGATATAATCTTTATGGCCTAATTTAATTTCAGCTATTTTCCAAAGTTAGCTGGGACTGAGCTTAACTTCTTCTCTTCCAGGATTCTCTGTTAAATATATGACTTTAAACAGCTACAATAATACATGTATATTTATTTTCTGTCTGGCAGGGCACACTATTTATACATTTGTAACACAAACAACTTCACAAATACATTTTCAACACAACGATCTGTACAAATTGATTTGATATTCAAATAACATATAATTCTTTACAAAGGTTAAGCAAGTTGTGCTGGAATATGTTGCACATCCACTGCCCTACTTCTCCTGGCATAGCTGACAGTACCTCCTATTGTCACAGCCATACTCATAAAATTCCAGCTTATTCTGTTGAATGCTTTCTCTGCATCAAGACCCACCAATAAGAGTGGCATTTTCTTACATTTTGCTTCCTTCTAGATCATCATTGTTCCATTAATATTGTCAAATGTTTACCCCTCTACAAAACCACATTGGTCCATAACTATCAGTTTTGATATCCCTTTGTCATTCTTTTTTGCCATTATAGACATAAACACTTTATAAATGTAGTTTAAATTGAAATGGGCCTATATGAAGCTGAATCAGGTGGGTCTTTATGACCATTAGACATTAAAGCCACCACAGCTTTTTTCTAGGATATTGGAGTCACCCAGCAGTATAAACCTTGGTTCTAGATGATCGTCACTGTTGAAGTGACACACAGACCCCATGTATAAGAAAATGGAAAAAGTGTTGTGGATGGATGGATTGGCACATGCCCACCTTTTAAAATACTGTTAAACAAAACCTTCCAGATTGTTATCAGTTTTTTCTCCTAGATTCCAAACTTCCACTGGAATACCATCTATTCCTGAAGACTTTCTTGCAGATTGGTTATACATCATCATTTATATCTCATCTCTTCCTATCTTAACTGTTAGTTTTTGAGCCTTATCTACCGCTAACCTTGGCATATGTAAGCCTTCCTTTAATATTTCCATTTCTGATTTTCCTTGATTTCTACACTTCTCTGCTTCAGACAAATTTTCATATAATTTCCAAAATATCTCTAATACCTTTACAACATATCTGGTTACTTTACTTGCTATAGGCTCCCTAAGCTTGGCAACAACCCTTTCTACTTTCTCTTACCTAAGTCCCTGTGCCAAAAGTTTTGTGCTCTGGAGTTATGTTTTAAAAAACAGTTGCCCTACAGCTATCTTTCTAAACTCATGCATATTTTCCATGTACTCGCATTTATTTTTCTTTAGTGCTCTGCAGTAGTGCCTCTTCTTATTCTGTGAGATTCCCTTGTTTTGAAATACTTTAGCTTTGCTCAGCCTCTCTAAATAATTCATATTACTTCTTAACTAGAAAAAACATTTCTTTTCTTTTATTTCTACCTTATTTTTAAAATCTACTTTAATTTTATTCCACTCACTGGCTATAACTTCTGAGTACTTTCTAACATCCCAAATAATTCTTGGTTAATTTTCATTCATCCATCCATCCACAACCCCTTTTTCCCATGGGGTCAGGTTGTCACTTCAACAGTGACAATCATCTCAAGCCAAGGTTTACACCACCAGGTGGCTAGCCCTGCCATGGTAGTTCATTCACACCACTCACTCACACCTATGGCCAATTTAGAGTGTACAATCAACCTACTGCATGTCTTTGGAATGTGGGAGGAAACCCATGTGACCACAGGGAGGACATACAGACTCTGCACAGAAAGTACCCCAGCCAAGAATTGAACTGTTGAACCTCTTGCTGTGAGGTGACAACACTAACAGCTGCACCACCATGGTTGCCCATAACTTCTATTACCCATTAGTTAAATTATTCTCTTTTTAACTGGTAGGAGGGGAAGCATCAGTGTCTCATCTTTACTTTATTACACTGCATTTTTATCTTAGTAATTATTGCCACATGATCTGAAATACTTGGATGTGTATTAAAGTTTTCAATGAAGTGCACATGTTCCTGTAAATATAATTTCTGTCTAGCCTAGCCAAGTTATTGTGCCTTGGAGAATAATACGTAAATTATCTTCAAGTTCCTACTACTGAATTAATTTCTTCAGAAATCGACCCTCTGTTGTTATATTTCCCTTCTAGGCCCCCCAATACATCCTCATTGTTGCAAATCAAATCCCAGTCCCCATCTATAAGTAATATTCAATGCTGAAAGATGAATATTTCTTCCAAAACTTTTTAAGCTCTATAATAGCAGTTTTAGGTAGAATGTAAAGACATGTCAGCATAATCCTCATCCCTTGCCAGTAGCCCCTTACTGCTACAAAACTTGCTATTATTATCTTTTTTTCCTCTTCGTTTACTACTAGAGCTCCTCTAGCTCTTCTTGCAATTAATATAAGTACTGTTTTCCTTTATCTCTAATATTCTGTAGAATATCTATCCTAAAATGCTTTCTTTGTCAAATTCAAATGCTCAGTTCTTTCCAAACATGTCTCCTGTAGCATTGCTATTGGCACTCTGCATTTCTTAATATAATTACGTATTCTTTCCTTTTTGTCTATACTTGTGAGACCATTCACATTTCAAGATAATATGGAAAGTGTCATCATTATGATAAGAAGTCATTGTTCCCACCTGTTATATATAGTGGCTTTTTAAAATGTCTGTTTCCAGCCTTTGCGATAGATGTATCCATTGATATCTGGCAAGTGAATCCTTTGTACATTTTTTTCTTATCAACACTGGTACATTTGTTACATTTTACAATGCTTTTTGTTTTAATCAAAACCCTCATACAAAATAAACAAACACACCCCCAGTACACCCCTATAACCTGTTAGCTTAATACAAACACACATAACTATGTACATCTTCAAGTAATGAAGTTTAACCCCCTAATAGGAACATTTGTGCCAAATAGGCAACTGCTAGCACAGTCCATAAGTAACCTGAAATATTTATTTATTTATTTTATTTATTTGCAGTTTGTTTACCAGGAAAGTCCATTGGGCCAAAAATGAGCCCTTTTTCAATGGAGGCCCAGGGCAAAAAGCTCCGAATACAGCTTTACAATAAAACCAACAGTATAATCAAATACAGTCTTTACAATATAGTAACAGTATGTCAGTTTTACATAGATTTCAAATAAAAAGTTGAACAGTTTGAAAATGTATACATTTTTGAGCAATGAAAAGCAAGGCAACCACAAAGTGGATAGGAGTAACTTTTGAGAGAATTATCCTAACACAGTAGTCCTATGGCATGTAAAATAGCAACAGTATGTGACAATAATAAAGGTATGAGAGGAGTTTAGTTTACTAGACAGAAATTAGGCAAATGATAGAGAATGTGGCCTTAAGGAGGGAAGGTCTTATCAGTTTCTGAGTAAGTGAGAAACAATAGAAAAAGGGGGGGGGTAGGAATAATGGAGATAAGTGTTAGATAACAAGTAGGATAGAGAAGGGTAGGGATCAAGTGGAGGGAGTCAGGTAAATTAAATAGTAAAATAGTGGAGATAAGTAAAAATAGTGGAGATAAGTGTTGGATAACAAGTAGGAATAGGGGAGGGAAAGGATGCACTGGAGGAAGTCAGATAGGATGCAAACAGGAGCATTCCCAGTGAGAAGAGAGGTGTGAGTGCATCATGTTTTTAAAAGTGGAATGGTTATAGATGGTTCAAATGTGCAGAGGAAGGAAATTCCATAGTCGTGTTAGGGAGAAAGAGCTAAAACAGAATGGCATTAAATATACTGATCTCTCTAAAGCCAAGAATACAGCATCCATGGGACCAGATGACATCGACATTGGCAACCTTCAAACACTGGATCTTGTCTCCTGAAACCTGATGACTTCTTTGAATCAGTATCCAGAGCCATGGACATGGTCCACACAGCCACTCTGGAATCATAGATAAACTTACTAATGGGTTGCTAAATGGCTTACTGATAGAACTAACAAAGTTTGCAGATGACTGCAAAAATGATGTGGATACTAAGCTCAATGCCAAGAAATGTATTGTTATCCCCTTTGGGAAAAAACATGTATCCATGAATTACCATATAGGTGGCAGTACACTAAACACAGAAAGTGTGATAAGAGACTTAGGGACACAGGTGGACAGTGGTCTCCTTTTCATCCAGAAAAAAGGAGGTCATTGTCCCACTGTACTCATCCCTCATTAGACCCATTATAGAATACAATGCCCCATTTGGTATGTACCTCTCAAGACATCTGCAACAACTGGAAAGGCCTCAGAAATACCTCACTAGCAGATGCCCATCTCTGCTTAACATACAAGGCCATGTCAAACCCAGAGCTGTTGGACATGCTACAGCCCAGGGATCTATCACATAACACAACAAAAATAAACAAGGGATGTTGGAGGGATAGGTTCCTGACCCAGAGACTGGAATATGGATTGCCCATACATACATGTGTCAGCAGAGTGCCCTCTGGACCTCTTCAAGAGGAACCTTGGATGGGAGAAAGGAGAAGACCCCCCCAGGGATCACGTCAGTCCGCCCTGCTAAACAGGGTCCAGGAAAGTAAATAATGGGGCTGATAGCCTAGTACTAACCTATGAACCTATGAACCTATGAACCTATGAATAGAAGTGTCCCAGGAGAGCGTATATAGTTGTATACTTCTAGGAAGTTCTGAATGCTGGACCTAAGCAGTCTACTGGGCTGGTGCATTTGGAGGGTGGAGGAATGTGAGGGGCAGGATGAGGGTTTGAAGATGAGTTTATGGGCAGTAGAGAGATGAATGTATGAAAGATAGTTAGGGAGTTCCAACCAATTTAAGGAGTGGAGAGTCTTGCAATGGTGGGAGGAGGATTTGAATCTGGTAGCAAACTTAGAGATTTTATTGTAGCAGGTAGTGAGTTTAGACTTTAGAGAGGATTGAAGACAGGTAAGGAGAGGGGCACTATACAGAAGGGAGGGGAGGAGATATGTAGACAGGGTGTGTTTGGTTGAGGGGGTAAGATAACGATTGTGGTGATATAACATACCCAGTTTTTGATGTGTTTTCCTAATATTAGTTTGCAGCTGGATGTCAAACTTTAATTGATCATCAATAAGGACTCCTAGAAGTTTTGTGTGGGGGACTATTTCAATTGAGGTTGAGTTTTGTCTAGTTATAGAGAAAGAGTTCTTATCGATTTTGGTGGATCTGGAGGGGATAACTATCATGATCTTGGATTTTGAAAGGTTGAGACCAAGGTGATTGTTGTGCATCCAAGACTCGGTGCAGGAGAAAGTTTGTTGAGTTAGTTTCATGAGTTTAGGGAGGGATTTGGCAGAACAGATAATGTCAGAATCGTCAGTGTATTGAACCAGTTTAGCATTTAGAATACAGTGATGAAAGTCATTGACAAAGATGTTGAACAATAATGGGCCTAGTATAGAGCCTTGTGGGACTCCTGTGGCAGTGTGGAGGAAGGAAGAGGTGCAATTTTTTCTATTTGATGGCTTGCTGTCTGTTTGCAAGGTAACTGGAAAATGAGTTGATGGAGGATGAGGCAAGATTGAGGTGAGATAGTTTGGACAGGAGAAGGTTATAAAAGACAATATTGAAGGCTTTGGATAAATCTAGAAAAAGGGTTGCTACAATGTTGCTGGAGTCACAAGCATGGTTGATGGTTGCAAGAAAGGAAAGGATGGCTGTGGTTGTGCTATGTCCAAGTCTGAAGCTGTGTTGTGTAGGTGTCAGCAGTTAATTATCTAATAGATAGGATAGGAGTTGTAAGTGGATGCATTTTTCATAGAAATACTGTTAAGAAAATACATTTTTTTACTTACAATAACCTTTTTTTTTCTTTCCTGTTCTCCTCCCCTTAGAATTCTTTCAAATATTAATGACATTATATGAGGCAAATCCTTTTCAGTTCCCTACAAGTTTAACATAATCAACAAAAGTCCACTCTTTCCACTTATTCTTACACATCCATATTTCACAAATGCAATTGATGCTTTGCAGTCTCACATTTATAAACTAATTTCTGTATTGCTGGTTTTCTTCATGTTCGTTTCAATCTCCCATCTCCAGATTCTGGGTCAATTCCATGGTGCTCCCAATTCTTCTAGTCAACCCCTGTGCTTTTCTCTGTCTCTCAAGCATTTTCCTTTGGAACAATGGAAAATGTTTCACTGGCAAAGTCTCTCTGCATGCTTTACTATCAGAAGAATGAAAAGCAGAGTCTCCTTCTGCTTTAAGGCTCACTTTTTGTTGATCAGGAATACTTCTTTAAAACTACTGACCAAACTTTTGCATTTCCTCCTTAGCCTGCTCTGCATCAAACAAAAATTATTTTGATCCTCAGGAAAGAAAATATTCTGAAGTCAGCTGTATACAGCAGATTGAATCTCATACCTGCCTATTGACACTCACTGATTACTAGAATAATTTTACTTTTCTTCTGCCTAGTGTACAGTAAATAATCATTTTCTAAAATACTCTCCTGTCTCCAGCTTATAACACTTTGCCCTTTTGCCACAGTTTTGTCAGGATCAACTCTTTCTGCTGGTAGTTTTTCAGCTTTACTAATAAAGGTCTTGGCTGCTTTCTCATAGCCACATTTAGAGCATACATGCAATGCATCCATTCGATTAACAGTTCCTGCTGTGGAATACCATTCCAGTTGCTTAATTGTGCCTTCATAAAATGAATAAAGTCTGTTCCTTCTAGCTTCCCTGGTACAGCAGAAAATTTAAGATTTTCCCTGTGTGCTCTGTCATCTAATTATACATTTTTTTGTAACATCTCTTCTAGAGCAGTCTCATACTCAGTCAGCCTTTTCTTCATTTTGACATCTGATTTTTGTAATTTTATCAGCTCCTCTGAATGTCTGTTGAAAGCTTCTTCTCTTTTCCAGACTTTTATTATTTGAGTTGATATAGTCCTTAAGTATTTCATTTATTTTAATCAACTCTGAACACATTTGATTTATTTTTTCCTGTAGATTACTAGAAGCCTTGCTTTGCACCAGAGATATAACTTGAACTACTATTTGCTGAATAGCTGCAGGATTCTTCCCAGTCAGTGTTTTCTCTTCAGCTTTTCTAGTTGATTTTATTTCAGTCTCTCTTAGTTTCTTCTTTACTGGCATCCAGGCAGTATACTTACCAACCTGCAACTAAATTTTACTCAAGCTGACAATATCACTGGCTGTTGTTTCTCACTTTCTGTTTTCACACTAGGAGAGCTGAAGCTAAGCAGTCAATCAGTGTGCAGCCAACTTGGAAGCCCTACCAATGTTTTTGGACATCAGTTCCATGAGAATTTGTTCCATGGCTTTGCATATTATAATAGTCAGACTAATGGGTCTGTAATTTCCAGGATTGGTAGATGGTCCACCCTTGTGAAGAGGGATAACCGTTGCAGTCCTCCATTCATGTGGTACATAGCATGTTTTGAGGTTGTAATTGAAAAGTGACTCAAGTGGTCCTGATAGGTCATGTTTCAAGCTATTTAAGAGACAACCTGAGATACTGTCTGGGCCCAATGAGACTGTGTTTTTAGCCTTAGTGAGTGCAGCCCTGACTATGGTTATGCTAGTAGAGATTTCATGGGATGTGGCAGGGGGAATGGGGGTGGTTGACATTAAAGCTAAATTTGACAGCCAGCATATTCACTATGCCACTCTGTTTGGTGAAGGTGGTAGAATTTACCAGCAGTTTTGGACATAGCTATAGAAAGCCTTGTGGATATCTTTAACCTGAGAGGCTAACTTGACCTCATAATTGGCCTTGTTGGATTTAATTATTCCTCTTAGCTTCCTAATTAGTTTAATTAGTGAGCTCTTGTCATTATGAGAGTTGCTCTTTCTGATTTTGGCCATGACTTTTTATCCTTTTATTATATATCCTGTTAAGGTTAGGATTCCACCAGTGTGGTTTGTTTTTAGGATTTGTTTTGGGCTTACTTCTGGTAGGTGTGGTACCCCATACTGACATTTACATGGTTGAACAAGGTTTCTGTGAACAGTTCTGCACAGGTTGCTGTCAACTCAGGATTCAGAGGGGCACTGAAATTTGACAAACTGTCACTTAATAGGATATAGTTTGCATTAGAATAGTTTATAACTGTTGCATGTTTTGATGGGTTTTCCATTATTTCAAAGGAGATAGTTTTGCGATCCAACTTCTCTGCTGAGGGTGTCACACACACACGTGTGTGTGTGTGTGTGTGTGTGTGTGTGTGTGTGTGTGTGTGTGTGTGTGTGTGTGTGTGTGTGTGTGTGTGTGTGCAGCACTCGCCAATATTGATGAGTAGCAGGTCCAGTATGTTTGAACCTCTAGATGAAGTGATAAAGCCCAAGAAACATTGTGCTTGCAAGTTGAAGATAGTATATATTTCTCAGTGTATAGAGGGGTAGTTCAAGTCTCCCATGAATATGCCATTTGGTTGGATGTCGAATGTCTCCAGTAGGTTTAGGTACAAATTATGAGATTCTTGGGGCATAGTTGGTAACCTATAGTTTGCTATGATATGGTAAGGGGGGTTTCTATGGTGGATTGCATGTGGCTAAATATCAGGACATCATCCTATTTTACCAGCCTAGAGATATACTTGCTGTTAATGTAGATCAAGACACTTCCACCTTAATTCCCTGTCTGTGCAGCTGATGGTCTAAATGTGTAGAAGACACTGAAGCTTTGTACTACCAGAGTACTTTCTGTGGCTTTAAACCATGTCTCATTATCAGCATAGATGTCTATATTCTCCATAGTGAGGAGAGCTTTTAGGGTGTGGGGTTTCTTGTTAAGGCTCATAGCACTGAGGAGTAGCATCTTTAGGTTATTTTGGCTTTTATTTGCAAAGTTGGTTGTTTTGTCAGTTTGGCATTGTCAGAAAAAATGCTCTAAGGGGTTGGATAAAGTTCTAACCAATACCTGGAAGCCCAGGTGAACAGGTGCAGACCATCCTTGGCAAAGCAATGTAGTCTGTTAACAATATCCTCTCATGCTGACAAATAGTGAATTCCACTGGCATGACAACAGAAACTAAGCCAACTGTTAGTCAGTCATTTTTGCTCATACTGCTGCATCATACTTGGTGAAGGTGGAATGCTGCTTAATGCAAGGTGCATACCTGCCAGAGATACATATTCAGAGAAATCCAGAATATGTCTATTCATATAGTCCAGTTAGATGCATCAGATCTTAGGTAATTTACACCCATATGGACTATGATGGAACCATACCGGCACCTGTGGTGCATTGACTTGAGTATGTGCATAACCTGGTAGATCCTGACTATAGATAAGCAAGTAACTGTTATCGCCTCCTTTTCTAGTCTTGTGAGTAGGGTATCTGTGTGATGCATAATGGAGCTACTTATGACAAGAATCCTGAATAAAGTGTTTCCTTGCCTTATAGGCTTCATTCTTTGAGGTCTATTGAATATAGGCATGAATATAATGTTTGGTGTTGCTTTTGGTGAGTGCTTTAGAGATTGCTGAGGATAGGCATTGCCGTTTATAGGCTTAGGAGGTCTTTGAATTTTGGGAAGATTGCTTTTTAGTGCCACAGCATAAGATGATCTGTGTGTGTGGTGGGCACCATGTGGGGTGGATGTATTGTGTTTGTTCTTAACAACCTTGATTGTAAACAAGATTCTTGCCTCCAAGGAACCTTGTATGTACATCCCTTGCATACTGTGTTAGTTTCTTTAAGGATTAAAAGGTTGTCTATGAACACGAGACAATTGCTGCATTGTCTCAGGATGCCCATATCTACCAAGCTGGTTAAACAGACATTTGAAAATTGCATATCCATGTTGTCTGGACTCATATTAGGGTAAGCTATTATAGTCTGAGGACTGGATTATGCAGAGGTCTCCATGCTGCACCTCAGAAAATCCAAATCCCATTGAGCTACGCGCTCAAGAGACTTGAACCTCAGCACTGAAATAAATAGGACATGCTGGAGGGACAGATTCATAATCCAGAGGCTCCCTTCACTCTGGAATAAAATCCCAGTCCAGGTTAGGCAGAGTCCCTCATTGACTCTCTTCAAGAGGAATCTTGATGAGTGGATGGGAGATCGTAGGTTTACCCCGGGTATCACTACTGTGTCACTGTTAGACAGAGGCACAGTATACTAACCTTGAAAAAGGGCATAGCAAAATAAATTTAAAATGGGTGGCGAAAGCCAAACACATTCTGGCTAGGCTTATAAATGCCCTAGGGCAGATAGCCTAGTATGAACCTATG